>NC_060183.1:7081446-7088736 GCF_021184085.1 Oncorhynchus gorbuscha
CAGGTAGCAGACAGCAGATAGCAGGTAGCAGACAGCAGGTAGCAGACAGCAGACAGCAGGTAAAAGGTAGAAGGTAGCAGACAGCAGACAGCAGACAGCAGGTAGCAGACAGCAGATAGCAGGTAGCAGACAGCTGGTAGCAGACAGCAGGTAGCAGACAGCAGATAGCAGGTAGCAGACAGCAGGTAGCAGAGAGTAGGTAAAAGGTAGAAGGTAGCAGACAGCAGACAGCAGGTAGCAGACAGCAGATATCAGGTAGCAGACAGCAGGTAGCAGACAGCAGGTAGCAGAGAGCAGGTAAAAGGTAGAAGGTAGCAGACAGCTGACAGCAGACAGCAGGTTGCAGACAGCAGGTAGCAGACAGCAGATATCAGGTAGCAGACAGCAGGTAGCAGACAGCAGGTAACAGACAGTAGATAGCAGGTAGCAGACAGCAGGTATAAGGAAGCAGACAGCAGACAGCAGGTAGCAGGTCGCAGACAGCAGGTAGAAGGAAGCAGACAGCAGGTAGCGGGAGGCAGACAGCAGACAGCAGGTAGCAGATAGCAGATAGACAGCAGGTAGCAGAAAGCAGGCAGCAGGTAGAAGATAGCTGGTAGCAGACAGCAGGTAGCAAATATTTTACCTTTATTTTACTAGGCAAGTCAGTTAAGAACAAATTCTTATTTTCAATGACGGCCTAGGAACAGTGGGTTAACTGCCTGTTCAGGGGCAGAACGACAGATTTGTACCTTGTCAGCTCGGGGGTTTGCAACCTTCCGGTTACTAGTCCAACGCTCTAACTACGAGGCTACCCTGACGCCCCGATAGCAGATAGATAGCAGGTAGCAGATAGCAGGCAGCAAGTAGCGGGTAGCAGGCAGCAGACAGCAGACAGCAGATAGACAGCAATGATTTGAAATAATTTCAAATTCTTAATCGGAATTTAAGGGAGGGAGGGAGGGAGGGAGTAACAAGAGGAGGGAGGGAGGGAGGGAGGGAGGGAGGGGGGGGAGGGAGGGAGGGAGGGAGGGAGGGAGGGAGGGAGGGGGAGTAACGAGATGAGGGAGGGAGGGAGGGAGGGAGGGAGGGAGGGAGGGGGAGGGAGGGAGGGAGGGAGGGAGGGAGGGAGGGAGACGAGGGAGGGAGGGAGGGAGGAGGCGAGGGAGGGAGGGAGGGAGGGAGGGGGAGTAACGAGACGAGGGAGGGAGGGAGGGAGGGAGAGTAACGAGACGAGGGAGGGAGGGAGGGAGGGAGGGAGGGAGGGGAGGGAGGGGGAGTAACAAGACGAGGGAGGGAGGGAGGGGGGGAGTAACGAGACGGGGGAGTGAGGGAGGGGGAGTAACGAGACGAGGGAGGGAGGGAGGGAGGGAGGGGAGTAACGAGATGAGGGAGGGAGGAGGGAGGGAGGGAGGGAGGGAGGGAGGGAGGGAGGGAGGGAGGGAGGGAGGGAGGGAGGGAGGGAGGGAGGGAGGGAGGGAGGGAGGGAGGGAGGGAGGGAGGGAGGGAGGGAGGGAGAGAGAGAGAGAGAGAGAGAGGAGAGAGAGAGATTGTGAGAGATTGAGAGATTGAGAGATTGAGAGAGAGAGAGATTGAGAGAGAGAGAGAGAGAGAGAGAGAGAGAGAGAGAGAGAGAGAGAGAGAGAGAGAGAGAGAGAGAGAGAAAGAGAGAGAGAGAGCTTTATTGACTATTTTCTTCACTTAAATCTCCAAAAGGGCAAGTGGCAATCTAAACAATTACTGCCTATCTGTCCCAAATGGTCCCCCATAGAGTTATGGTCAACAGTAGTGCACTATAGAGGGAATAGGGTTCTGGTCAACAGTAGTGCACTATAGAGAGAATAGGGTGCCATTTAGGCTTTCTTCCCTTCACTTCCCAACAGTTGGTCGACCATCTAAGGGCAAGGCAGGCAGGCAGCAGGCAGCAGGTAGCAGGCAGCAGGTAGCAGGCTGGCAGGCAGGCAGGCAGCAGGTAGCAGGCTGGCAGGCAGGCAGGCAGGCAGCAGGTAGCAGGCTGGCAGGCAGGCAGGCAGCAGGTAGCAGGCAGCAGGTAGCAGGCTGGCAGGCAGGCAGGCAGCAGGCTGGCAGGCAGGCAGCAGGTAGCAGGCAGCAGGCAGCAGGCAGGCAGCAGGCAGGCAGCAGGTAGCAGGCTGGCATGCAGGCAGCAGGCAGCAGGCAGGCAGGCAGCAGGCAGCATGTAGCAGGCAGCAGGCAGGCAGCAGGCAGGCAGCAGGTAGCAAGCAGCAGGTAGCAGACAGCAGACAGCAGACAGCAGACAGCAGGTAAAGGGTAGAAGGTAGCAGACAGCAGACAGCAGACAGCAGATAGCAGATAGCAGGTAGCAGACAGCAGGTAGCAGACAGCAGATAGCAGGTAGTAGACAGCAGGTAGCAGACAGCAGACAGCAGGTAAAAGGTAGAAGGTAGCAGACAGCAGACAGCAGATAGCAGACAGCAGGTAGCAGACAGCAGATAGCAGGTAGCAGACAGCTGGTAGCAGATAGCAGGTAGCAGACAGCAGATAGCAGGTAGCAGACAGCAGGTAGCAGAGAGTAGGTAAAAGGTAGAAGGTAGCAGACAGCAGACAGCAGACAGCAGATATCAGGTAGCAGACAGCAGGTAGCAGACAGCAGGTAGCGGAGAGCAGGTAAAAGGTAGAAGGTAGCAGACAGCAGACAGCAGGTAGCAGACAGCAGGTAGCAGACAGCAGATATCAGGTAGCAGACAGCAGGTAGCAGACAGCAGGTAACAGACAGTAGATAGCAGGTGGCAGACAGCAGGTAGAAGGAAGCAGACAGCAGGCAGCAGGCAGGCAGCAGGCAGGCAGCAGGCAGCATGTAGCAGGCAGCAGGCAGGCAGCAGGCAGGCAGCAGGTAGCAGGTAGCAGGCAGGCAGCAGGTAGCAGGCAGCAGGCAGCAGGTAGCAGGCAGCAGGTAGCAGACAGCAGGTAGCAGACAGCAGACAGCAGACAGCAGGTAAAGGGTAGAAGGTAGCAGACAGCAGACAGCAGATAGCAGATAGCAGGTAGCAGACAGCAGATAGCAGGTAGCAGACAGCAGGTAGCAGACAGCAGACAGCAGGTAAAAGGTAGAAGGTAGCAGACAGCAGACAGCAGACAGCAGGTAGCAGACAGCAGATAGCAGGTAGCAGACAGCTGGTAGCAGACAGCAGGTAGCAGACAGCAGATAGCAGGTAGCAGACAGCAGGTAGCAGAGAGTAGGTAAAAGGTAGAAGGTAGCAGACAGCAGACAGCAGGTAGCAGACAGCAGATATCAGGTAGCAGACAGCAGGTAGCAGACAGCAGGTAGCAGAGAGCAGGTAAAAGGTAGAAGGTAGCAGACAGCTGACAGCAGACAGCAGGTTGCAGACAGCAGGTAGCAGACAGCAGATATCAGGTAGCAGACAGCAGGTAGCAGACAGCAGGTAACAGACAGTAGATAGCAGGTAGCAGACAGCAGGTATAAGGAAGCAGACAGCAGACAGCAGGTAGCAGGTCGCAGACAGCAGGTAGAAGGAAGCAGACAGCAGGTAGCGGGAGGCAGACAGCAGACAGCAGGTAGCAGATAGCAGATAGACAGCAGGTAGCAGAAAGCAGGCAGCAGGTAGAAGATAGCTGGTAGCAGACAGCAGGTAGCAAATATTTTACCTTTATTTTACTAGGCAAGTCAGTTAAGAACAAATTCTTATTTTCAATGACGGCCTAGGAACAGTGGGTTAACTGCCTGTTCAGGGCAGAACGACAGATTTGTACCTTGTCAGCTCGGGGGTTTGCAACCTTCCGGTTACTAGTCCAACGCTCTAACTACGAGGCTACCCTGACGCCCCGATAGCAGATAGATAGCAGGTAGCAGATAGCAGGCAGCAAGTAGCGGGTAGCAGGCAGCAGACAGCAGACAGCAGATAGACAGCAATGATTTGAAATAATTTCAAATTCTTAATCGGAACTTAAGGGAGGGAGGGAGGGAGGGAGTAACAAGAGGAGGGAGGGAGGGAGGGAGGGAGGGAGGGAGGGGGGAGGGAGGTAGGGAGGAGGGAGGGAGGGAGGGAGGGAGGGGGAGTAACGAGATGAGGGAGGGAGGGAGGGAGGAGGGAGGAGGGAGGAGGGAGGGAGGAGAACAGAGACGAGGAGGGAGGGAGGAGTAACGAGACGAGGGAGGGAGGGAGGGCAGGGGAGAACGAGACGAGGGAGGGAGGGAGGGAGGGAGAGTAACGAGACGAGGGAGGGAGGGAGGGAGGGAGGGAGGGGAGTAACAAGACGAGGGAGGGAGGGAGGGAGCAACGAGACGGGGGAGAGGCAGGGGAGTAACGAGACGAGGGAGGGAGGGAGGGAGGGGGAGTAACGAGATGAGGGAGGGAGGGAGGGAGGGAGGGAGGGAGGGAGCAGGCAGAGGGAGCAGAGGGAGGGAGGGAGGAGGAGGGAGGGAGGAGGGAGGAGGGAGCAGAGAGAGGAGAGAGAGAGAGAGAGAGAGCAGGAGAGACAGAGATTGTGGGAGAGAGAGATTGAGAGATTGAGAGAGAGAGATTGAGAGAGAGAGAGATTGAGAGAGATTAGAGAGAGAGAGAGAGAGAGAGCAGATAGAGAGAGAGCAGAGAGAGAGAGAAGAGAGAAAGAGAGAGAGAGAGCTTTATTGACTATTTTCTTCACTTAAATCTCCAAAAGGGCAAGTGGCAGGCATCTAAACAATTACTGCCTATCTGTCCCAAATGGTCCCCCATAGAGTTATGGTCAACAGTAGTAGCACTATAGAGGGAATAGGGTTCTGGTCAACAGTAGTGCACTATAGAGAGAATAGGGTGCCATTTAGGCTTTCTTCCCTTCACTTCCCAACAGTTGGTCAGACCATCTAAGGGCAGGCAGACAGCAGGCAGCAGACAGCAGGTAGCAGGCAGCAGGACAGCAGGCTGGCAGGCAGCAGGCAGCAGGTAGCAGGCTGGCAGGCAGGCAGCAGGCAGCAGGTAGCAGACTGGCAGATTAGCAGGCAGCAGATAGCAGGCAGCAGCAGCAGGCAGCAGGCAGCAGACAGCAGCTGGCAGGCAGGCAGCAGCAGCAGGCAGCAGGCAGCAGGCAGCAGCAGGCAGGCAGCAGACAGCAGGCTGGCATGCAGGCAGCAGGCAGCAGGCAGGCAGCAGCAGGCAGCATGTAGCAGGCAGCAGGCAGGCAGCAGACAGGCAGCAGGTAGCAGACAGCAGGTAGCAGACAGCAGACAGCAGACAGCAGACAGCAGACAGCAGAAGCAGACAGCAGATAGCAGACAGCAGACAGCAGACAGCAGATAGCAGCAGGCAGCAGGTAGCAGACAGCAGGTAGCAGACAGCAGAGCAGCAGAGTAGACAGCAGGTAGCAGACAGCAGACAGCAGGTAAAAGGTAGCAGATAGCAGACAGCAGACAGAGGCAGATTAGCAGACAGCAGGCAGCAGACAGCAGATAGCAGGTAGCAGACAGCAGACAGGTAGCAGACAGCAGGTAGCAGGCAGACAGCAGATAGCAGGTAGCAGACAGCAGGTAGCAGAGAGCAGGTAAAGGTAGAAGGTAGCAGACAGCAGACAGCAGACAGCAGATAGCAGGTAGCAGACAGCAGTAGCAGACAGCAGGTAGCGGAGAGCAGGTAAAAGGTAGAAGGTGCAGCAGACAGCAGACAGCAGGTAGCAGACAGCAGGTAGCAGACAGCAGATATCAGGCAGCAGACAGCAGGTAGCAGACAGCAGTAACAGACAGCAGACAGCAGACAGCAGACAGCAGCAGACAGAAGCAGACAGCAGGCAGCAGGCAGCAGCAGCAGACAGCAGGCAGCATAGCAGCAGCAGCAGGCAGGCAGCAGGCAGGCAGCAGCAGCAGCAGCAGATAGCAGGCAGGCAGATAGCAGGCAGCAGGCAGCAGGCAGCAGACAGCAGATAGCAGACAGCAGGTAGCAGACAGCAGACAGCAGACAGCAGGTAAAGGGCAGAGCAGCAGACAGCAGACAGCAGATAGCAGATAGCAGGCAGCAGACAGCAGATAGCAGATAGCAGACAGCAGGCAGCAGACAGCAGACAGCAGGCAAAAGGCAGAAGTAGCAGACAGCAGACAGCAGACAGCAGGTAGCAGACAGCAGATAGCAGGTAGCAGACAGCTGGTAGCAGACAGCAGGTAGCAGACAGCAGATAGCAGGCAGCAGACAGCAGGTAGCAGAGTAGCAGGCAGGTAGAAGGTAGCAGACAGCAGACAGCAGGTAGCAGAGCAGACAGCAGATAGCAGGCAGCAGACAGCAGGTAGCAGACAGCAGGTAGCAGAGAGCAGTAAGAGGTAGAAGGTAGCAGACAGCAGACAGCAGACAGCAGGTTGCAGACAGACAGGTAGCAGACAGCAGATATCAGGTAGCAGACAGCAGGTAGCAGACAGCAGTAACAGACAGCAGATAGCAGGTAGCAGACAGCAGCAGTATGCAGATTAGCAGACAGCAGACAGCAGGCAGCAGGTCGCAGACAGCAGGTAGAAGGAAGCAGACAGCAGACAGCGGGAGCAGCAGCAGATGTGCAGACAGCAGGTAGCAGATAGCAGATAGACAGCAGGTAGCAGAAAGCAGGCAGCAGGTAGAAGATAGCTGGTAGCAGACAGCAGGTAGCAAATATTTTACCTTTATTTTACTAGGCAAGTCAGTTAAGAACAAATTTTATTTTCAATGACGGCCTAGGAACAGTGGGTTAACTGCCTGTTCAGGGGCAGAACGACAGATTTGTACCTTGTCAGCTCGGGGGTTTGCAACCTTCCGGTTACTAGTCCAACGCTCTAACTACGAGGCTACCCTGACGCCCCGATAGCAGATAGATAGCAGGTAGCAGATAGCAGGCAGCAAGTAGCGGGTAGCAGGCAGCAGACAGCAGACAGCAGATAGACAGCAATGATTTGAAATAATTTCAAATTCTTAATCGGAACTTAAGGGAGGGAGGGAGGGAGGGAGTAACAGAGGAGGGAGGGAGGGAGGGAGGGAGGGAGGGAGGGGGAGGGAGGTAGGGAGGAGGGAGGGAGGGAGGGGGAGTAACGAGATGAGGGAGGGAGGGAGGGAGGGAGGGAGGGAGGGAGGGAGGAGTAACGAGACGAGGGAGGGAGGGAGGGAGTAACGAGACGAGGGAGGGAGGGAGGGAGGGGGAGTAACGAGACGAGGGAGGGAGGGAGGGAGGGAGAGTAACGAGAGGGAGGGAGGGAGGGAGGGAGGGAGGGAGGGGAGTAACAAGACGAGGGAGGGAGGGAGGGAGTAACGAGAGGGGGGAGGGAGGGAGTGGGGAGTAACGAGACGAGGGAGGGAGGGAGGGAGGGAGGGGGAGTAACGAGAT
>NC_060183.1:7093836-7099316 GCF_021184085.1 Oncorhynchus gorbuscha
GCTACAATCCCAATACCTACCAAAACCCCAAGACAAAACACACCACAAATACAAAAACCCCATGCCACACCCTGGCCTGACCCAATACATGAAGATAAACACAAAATACTTCGACCTGGGCGTGACACAATGTCCAAGAACACAAACGTAGGCACGGACTGGCAAACGTTTAACCAACTGAGGCATCACTGTGTAAGACAATTCAGAAAGGCTAAATCGAATTATTACGTAACCACTCTTTCGTATTGTAATGAGAACCCCGTCTGAATTCTGGAAAAACGGTCAATTCCCTACCTCTTTCTTTCTGACACAACACATTACTTCAGGCAACGACTGGCCTCATTAACGGAAGAAATAAAATGCCATCATTGATGCATTTAATCACTGTTTTATTTCAGCGGGGAATCTCTCTTTTTGACATGACTTCTAAGCCTATTCACAATGATACTGGACGAGACGCTGATAAGAGGAAACTGAATGATCAGAGAAGAAACTATAGTCAAAGCCTTTCTTTCAGGCTTATTCACAAAAAAATTAATCCTGAATGCTTCTGCTGGCAATAGACAACAACAAAATCAACAGGGACAGACAGATTGGATCCTGGTCTGCTTAGGTGTGCAGTGCCCTTTATTATTGGCTCAATAACCCACTTTAAAAATAAATAAAAAATGTAACATTGTTTCCAGGAAATATTCCATAAGTATGGAAATCAGCTTTTGCCCTGCCACACGGTAAGGACGGGGAGTGTAGTGATGCTAATCATTACTGCCTCCTTTCAAGACTTCCTTGTCTGGATAAGATTCTCGAATCCTTAGTTAAATGTAGAACTTTGCTCTCTCTCTTTTATATATATATATATATATTTTTTAATCTGAGAAATGTATTTTGAATGGACATCCAATCAGTACCTAGGCCTGGACATCCAATCAGGGTTTAGGTAGGCCTGGACATCCAATCAGGGTTTAGGCCTTGGCAGAGCACTATTACAGCAACCACTTCAGTTGTTAATGGTCTTTTCAATCCTTTGTTTGTGAACCTGTCAAAAGCTTTTGAAACTCATGCTATTTTATTGAATAAGTTGTCCTCGATAGGCCTGAGCTCTGTCGCCTGTTCATAGTTTCATGATTATCTTAGTGACAGAACTCAGGCCATTGTGATTGATGGGGTTAAATTATACCTTGTTTTTGAAGTACATAAATGTGTACCACATAGGTTGATTTTGAGCCCTGTTCTCTTCACTATTTATATAAAACACTGAAGGTCAATCTGTTCTAAAATGTTCCTCTATATGCTGATGATACTACAACGTATTCTGTTGTCCCCGACTGTTGATCTGGGTGTGTCTAAACTACAGTCTGATTTTAGAGCTACGCAGGAATCCCTTGCTGATTTCAAACTTAATACAAATGCAAAACGAACTACATGTTGTCTTTAAACTAAGAATGTTTCAGATGAACTGTCCTGTGTAGCTCAGTTGGTAGAGCATGGCGCTTGTAACGCCAGGGTAGTGGGTTTGATCCCCGGGACCACCCATACGTAGAATGTATGCACACATGACTGTAAGTCGCTTTGGATAAAAGTGTCTGCTAAATGGCATATATTATTATTAGATGTTGTCTTTATTAAACTAAGAATGTTTCAGATGAACTACATGTTGTCTTTAAACTAAGAATGTTTCAGATGGACTTCATGTTGTCTTTAAACTAAGAATGTTTCAGATGAACTACATGTTGTCTTTAAACTAAGAATGTTTCAGATGAACTACATGTTGTCTTTAAACTAAGAATGTTTCAGATGAACTACATGTTGTCTTTAAACTAAGAATGTTTCAGATGATCTACATGTTGTCTTTAAACTAAGAATGTTTCAGATGAACTACATGTTGTCTTTAAACTAAGAATGTTTCAGATGAACTACATGTTGTCTTTAAACTAAGAATGTTTCAGATGAACTACATGTTGTCTTTAAACTAAGAATGTTTCAGATGAACTACATGTTGTCTTTAAACTAAGAATGTTTCAGATGAACTACATGTTGTCTTTAAACTAAGAATGTTTCAGATGATCTACATGTTGTCTTTAAACTAAGAATGTTTCAGATGGACTACATGTTGTCTTTAAACTAAGAATGTTTCAGATGGACTACATGTTGTCTTTAAACTAAGAATGTTTCAGATGAACTACATGTTGTCTTTAAACTAAGAATGTTTCAGATGATCTACATGTTGTCTTTAAACTAAGAATGTTTCAGATGAACTACATGTTGTCTTTAAACTAAGAATGTTTCAGATGAACTACATGTTCAGTCATTAGATGGTTCTCCAATCGAACGTGTTCCCGAATATTAATAATATAATATAATAATATAATATAATATTAATATTAATATCTAAGGCATTTGGATTGCTATGAATTTCATCGTTTATAAAACATATAGATGATCTGGTTTTAAGAAGCTAAGATGTTAAAGTTGTTGTTTTTCTACAGAAACAGATGGTGCCTTTTGTCTAAACAGTAGGAAGCAGGTTATCCACTCAACCTTTTTATCTGCTCTTGATTATGATATTATATTATTCATCACAGTGCAGCTGGTACTACTCTTAACCGTTTGGATGCCATCTACCATAATGCACTTCGTTTTGAAGGTTGGCTGGACTTCATTAAAGACCTGTAGATCTCTGCATTACTCCCTATCTGTTTACAAGGCCCTCTTTCATTAAACATCTGTCTTATCTAACTTTGATGTTGAAGTAGAGACACCTGAGTTGCCCAAAAAAACAGTTCACAGGATTGGTTAACTCTTGAGGTTCCTAAGGGTCTCCACCGAGCTACAGTAGGGCTACGGTTTAGTTTTAATGCACCGTTTTGCTGGAACAGAATTACAAATACATTTAATCTTGATGGTGCCGTTCAGTTTAAAGTATTGATTAGGGACTTATTGATGTTCTGGTGTCGTTCAGTTTAAAGTATTGATTAGGGACTTATTGATGTGCTGGTGCCGTTCAGTTTAAAGTATTGATTAGGGACTTATTGATGTTCTGGTGTCGTTCAGTTTAAAGTATTGATTAGGGACTTATTGATGTTCTGGTGCCGTTCAGTTTAAAGTATTGATTAGGGACTTATTGATGTTCTGGTGCCGTTCAGTTTAAAGTATTGATTAGGGACTTATTGATGTTCTGGTGCCGTTCAGTTTAAAGTATTGATTAGGGACTTATTGATGTTCTGGTGCCGTTCAGTTTAAAGTATTGATTAGGGACTTATTGGTGGAGGAATGTAACTGTTGTTGAGGTTTTATTGATGCTTCCCTGACTGGGTTTTTGTATTTCAACATACAGTGCATATATAGATTGGTTATAATGTGTATATTTATGTTGTATATACAGGGCATATTTATAAAAGAGATATATGTCTCAATATGCCAATATGTCTCAATATGTCAATATGTCAATATGTCTCAATATGTCAATATGTCAATATGTCAATATGTCTCAATATGTCAATATGTCAATATGTCAATATGTCTCAATATGTCAATATGTCTCAATATGTCTCAATATGTCTCAATATGTCAATATGTCAATATGTCTCAATATGTCTCAATATGTCAATATGTCAATATGTCAATATGTCTCAATATGTCAATATGTCTCAATATGTCAATATGTCAATATGTCAATATGTCTCAATATGTCAATATGTCAATATGCCAATATGTCTCAATATGTCAATATGTCAATATGTCTCAATATGTCAATATGTCAATATGTCAATATGTCAATATGTCAATATGTCTCAATATGTCAATATGTCAATATGCCAATATGTCTCAATATGTCAATATGTCAATATGTCTCAATATGTCAATATGTCAATATGTCAATATGTCAATATGTCTCAATATGTCAATATGTCTCAATATGTCAATATGTCAATATGTCTCAATATGTCAATATGTCTCAATATGTCAGTATGTCAATATGTCAATATGTCAATATGTCTCAATATGTCAATATGTCTCAATATGTCAATATGTCAATATGTCAATATGTCTCAATATGTCAATATGTCAATATGCCAATATGTCTCAATATGTCAATATGTCAATATGTCTCAATATGTCAATATGTCAATATGTCAATATGTCTCAATATGTCAATATGTCAATATGCCAATATGTCTCAATATGTCAATATGTCAATATGTCTCAATATGTCAATATGTCAATATGTCAATATGTCTCAATATGTCAATATGTCTCAATATGTCTCAATATGTCTCAATATGTCAATATGTCAATATGCCTCAATATGTCTCAATATGTCTCAATATGTCAATATATCAATATGTCAATATGTCTCAATATGTCAATATGTCTCAATATGTCTCAATATGTCAATATGTCTAAATATGTCAATCTGTCAATCTGTCAATATGTCAATATGTCAATATGTCTCAATATGTCTCAATATGTCAATATGTCTCAATATGTCTCAATATCTCAATATGTCTCAATATGTCAATATGTCAATCTGTCAATATGTCAATATGTCAATATGTCAATATGTCTCAATATGTCTCAATATGTCTCAATATGTCAATATGTCTCAATATGTCAATATGTCTCAATATGTCAATATGTCTCAATATGTCAATATGTCTCAATATGTCTCAATATGCCGATATGTCAATATGTCAATATGTCTCAATATGTCAATATGTCTCAATATGTCTCAATATGTCAATATGTCTCAATATATATTATGTCTCAATATGTCAATATGTCAATATGTCTCAATATGTCAATATGTCTCAATATGTCAATATGTCAATACGTCTCAATATGTCAATATGTCTCAATATGTCAATATGTCTCAATATGTCAATATGTCTCAATATGTCTCAATATGTCAATATGTCAATATGTCTCAATATGTCAATATGTCTCAATATGTCAATATGTCTCAATATGTCAATATGTCAATATGTCTCAATATGTCAATATGTCAATATGTCTCAATATGTCAATATGTCAATATGTCTCAATATGTCAATATGTCTCAATATGTCAATATGTCAATATGTCAATATGTCTCAATATGTCTCAATATGTCAATATGTCAATATGTCTCAATATGTCTCAATATGTCTCAATATGTCAATATGTCTCAATATGTCAATATGTCTCAATATGTCAATATGTCAATATGTGTCAATATGTCTCAATATGTGTCAATATGTCTCAATATGTCAATATGTCTCAATATGTCAATATGTCTCAATATGTCTCAATATGTCAATATGTCTCAATATGTCTCAATATGTCAATATGTCAATATGTCAATATGTCTCAATATGTCAATATGTCTCAATATGTCTCAATATGTCAATATGTCAATATGTCAATATGTCTCAATATGTCTCAATATGTCAATATGTCTCAATATGTCAATATGTCAATATGTCTCAATATGTCAATATGTC
>NC_060183.1:7099416-7106916 GCF_021184085.1 Oncorhynchus gorbuscha
GGAGCTAGAAACACAAGCATATTGCTAGGTATTACTGTTGGAGCTAGAAACACAAGCATATTGTTAGGTATTACTGTACTGTTGGAGCTAGAAACCCAAGCATATTACTAGGTATTACTGTACTGTTGGAGCTACAAAACACAAGCATATTGTTAGGTATTACTGTTGGAGCTAGAAACACAAGCATATTGTTAGGTACTGTTGAGCAAGAAACACAAGCATATTGTTAGGTATTACTGTTGGAGCTAGAAACACAAGCATATTGTTAGGTATTACTGTCGGAGCTAGAAACACAGCATATTGTTAGGTATTACTGTCGGAGCTAGAAACACAAGCATATTGTTAGATATTACTGTTGAGCAAGAAACACAAGCATATTGTTATTACTGTACTGTTGGAGCTAGAAACACAAGCATATTGTTAGGTATTACTGTACTAGAAACACAAGCATATTGTTAGTATTACTGTTGGAGCTAGAAACACAAGCATATTGTTAGGTATTATGCCATTTGGAGCTAGAAACTTTTATCCAAGCGCATATTGTTAGGTATTACTGTACTGTTGGAGCTAGAAACATGCTCTACTAACTGAGCTACAGAACCACAATATTTTAGGTATTACTGTTGGAGCTTGAAACACAAGCATATTGTTAGGTATTATTACTGTTGGAGCTAGAAACACAAGCATATTGTAAGGTATTACTGTTGGAGCTAGAAACACAAGCATATTGTTAGGTATTACTGTTGGAGCTAGAAACACAAGCATATTGCTAGATATTACTGTTGGAGCTAGAAACACAAGCATATTGTTAGGTATTACTGTACTGTTGGAGCTAGAAACACAAGCATATTGATAGGTATTACTGTTGTGGAGCTATAAACACAAGCATATTGTTAGGTATTACTGTTGTGCATACATTCTAGGTATTATGGGCTGGAAACACAGCATATTGTGGTCCCGGGATCGAAACACAAACATACCCTGGTATTACTGTTACAAGCTAGAAACACAAGCATATTAATAGGTATTACTGTTGGAGCTAGAAACACAAGCATATTACTAGGTATTACTTGTCGGAGCTAGAAACACAAGCACATTTTTAGGTATTACTGGTGAGCTAGCAACTTTAAGCATGTGCTAGGTATTATTGTTAGGCATACTGCTAGGTATTACTGTTGGAGCTAGAAACACAAGCATATGGTTAGGTATTACTGTTGGAGCTAGAAACACAAGCATATTTAGGTATTACTGTTGGAGCTAGAAACACAAGCATATTGTTAGGTATTACTGTTGGAGCTAGAAACACAAGCATATTGCTGGTATTACTGTTGGAGCTAGAAACACAAGCATATTGTTAGGTATTACTGTTGGAGCTAGAAACACAAGCATATTGTTAGGTATTAGCTAGAAACACAAGCATATTGTTAGGTATTACTGTTGGAGCTAGAAACACAAGCATATTGTTAGGTATTACTGTTGAGCTAGGAAACACAAGCATATTGTTAGGTATTACTGTACTGTTGGAGCTAGAAACACAAGCATATTGTTACTATTACTGTTGGAGCTAGAAACACAAGCATATTACTAGGTATTACTGTCGGAGCTAGAAACACAAGCATATAGCTAGGTATTACTGTTGGAGCTAGAAACATACTGCTAGAGTATTACTGTTACTAGGTATTACTGTACTGTTGGAGCTAGAAACACAAGCATATTGTTAGGTATTACTGTTGGAGCTAGAAACACAAGCATATTGTTAGGTATTACTGTTGGAGCTAGAAACACAAGCATATTGTTAGGTATTACTGTTGGAGCTAGAAACACAAGCATATTGTTAGGTATTACTGTTGAGCTAGAAACACAAGCATATTGTTAGGTATTACTGTTGGAGCTAGAAACACAAGCATATTGTTAGGTATTACTGTTGGAGCTAGAAACACAAACATATTACTAGGTATTACTGTTGAGCTAGAAACACAAGCATACTGTTATGTATTACTGTTGGAGCTAGAAACACAAGCATATTGTTAGGTATTACTGTTGGAGCTAGAAACACAAGCATATTGTTAGGGTATTACTGTTGGAGCTAGAAACACAAACATATTGTTAGGTACTGTACTGTTGGAGCTAGAAACACAAGCATATTGTTAGTATTACTGTTGGAGCTAGAAACACAAGCATATTACTAGGTATTACTGTTGGAGCTAGAAACACAAGCACATTACTAGGTATTACTGTACTGTTGGAGCTAGAAACACAAGCATATTACTAGGTATTACTTACTGTTGAGCTAGAAAAACACAAGCATATTGTTAGGTATTACTGTTGGAGCTAGAAACACAAGCATATTGTTAGGTATTACTGTTGAGCTAGAAACACAAGCATATTGTTAGGGTATTACTGTTGGAGCTACAAAACACAAGCATATTGTTAGGTATTACTGTTGGAGCTAGAAACACAAGCATATTGTTAGGTAATACTGTTGGAGCTATAAACACAAGCATATTGTTAGGTATTACTGTTGGAGCTAGAAAAACACAAGCATATTGTTAGGGTATTACTGTTGGAGCTAGAAACACAAGCATATTGTTAGGTATTACTGTTGGAGCTAGAAACACAAGCATATTGTTAGGTATTATTACTGTATTACTGTTGGAGCTAGAAACACAAGCATATTGTAAGGTATTACTGTTGGAGCTAGAAACACAAGTATATTGTTAGGTACTGTACTGTTGAGCTAGAAACACACCCAGAAACATATAGGTATTATATACTAAAAACAATGCATATTTAGCAGACGCTTTATAGAAACAAAGCATATACAGTATCATGTGTATAAACATACATTCTACGTATTACTGCACTGTTGGGCTAGAAACACAAGCATATTGTTAGGTATTACTGTACTGTTGGAGCTCGAAACACCATATTGTTAGGTATTACTGTACTGTTGGAGCGCACATGCTCTACTAACTGAGCTAGAAACACAAGAAGGTATTACCACAAGCACATTTTTAGGTATTACTGTTGGAGCTAGAAACACAAGCATATTGTTAGGTATTACTGTTGGAGCTAGAAACACAAGCATATGGTTAGGTATTACTGTTGGAGCTAGAAACACAAGCATATTGCTAGGTATTACTGTTGGAGCTAGAAACACAAGCATATTACTAGGTATTACTGTTGGAGCTAGAAACACAAGCATATTGTTAGGTATTACTCGGAGCTAGAAACACAAGCATATTGTAAATTATTACTGCTGGAGCTAGAAACACAAGCATACTGTTAGGTATTACTGTTGGAGCTATAAACACAAGCATATTGTTAGGTATTACTGTTAGAGCTAGAAACACAAGCATATTGTTAGGTATTACTGTACTGTTGGAGCTAGAAACACAAGCATATTGTTAGGTACTTACTGTTGGAGCTAGAAACACAAAACATATTGTTAGGTATTACTGTTGGAGCTAGAAACACAAGCATATTAATAGGTATTACTGTTGGAGCTAGAAACACAAGCATATTACTAGGTATTACTGTCGGAGCTAGAAACACAAGCATATTGTTAGGTATTACTGTTGGAGCTAGCAACACAAGCATATTGCTAGGTATTACTGTTGGAGCTAGAAACACAAGCATATTGCTAGGTATTACTGTTGGAGCTAGAAACACAAGCATATTGTTAGGTATTACTGTTGGAGCTAGAAACACAAGCATATTGTTAGGTATTACTGTTGGAGCTAGAAACACAAGCATATTGTTAGGTACTTACTGTTGGAGCTAGAAACACAAGCATATTTGTTAGCTATTACTGTTGGAGCTATAAACACAAGCATATTGTTAGGTATTACTGTTGGAGCTAGAAACACAAGCATATTGGTACTAGTATTACTGTTGGACCAGAAACACAAGCATATTGTTAGGTATTACTGTTGGAGCTAGAAACACAAGCATATTGTTAGAGTATTACTGTACTGTTGGAGCTAGAAACACAAGCATATTGTTAGGTATTACTGTACTGAGAGCCAGAAACACAAGCATATTACTAGGTATTACTTACTGTTGGAGCTAGAAACACAACATATTGCTAGGTATTACTGTTGGAGTAAAAACACAAGCATATTGCTAGGTATTACTGAGTTGGAGTATTACTAGAAACACAAGCATATTGTTAGGTATTACTACTGTTGGAGCTAGAAACACAAGCATATTGTTAGGTATTACTGTACTGTTGGAGCTAGAAACACAAGCATATTGTTAGGCCACTGTTGGAGCTAGAAACACAAGCATATTGTTAGGTATTACTGCACTGTTGGAGCTAGAAACACAAGCATATTGTTAGGTATTACTGTACTGTTGGAGCTAGAAACACAAGCGTATTGTTAGGTATTACTGTTGGAGCTATAAACACAAGCATATTGTTAGGTATTACTGTTGGAGCTAGAAACACAAGCATATTGCTAGGTATTACTGTACTGTTGGAGCTAGAAACACAAGCATATTGTTAGGTATTACTGTACTGTTGGAGCTAGAAACACAAGCATATTGTTAGGTATTACTGTACTGTTGGAGCTAGAAACACAAGCATACTGCTAGGTATTACTGTTGGAGCTAGAAACACAAGCATACTGCTAGGTATTACTGTTGGAGCTCGAAACACGATCATATTGTTAGGTATTACTGTTGGAGCTAGAAACACGATCATATTGTTAGGTATTACTGTTGGAGCTAGAAACACAAGCATATTGTTAGGTATTACTGTTGGAGCTAGAAACACAAGCATATTGTTAGGTATTACTGTACTGTTGGAGCTATAAACACAAGCATATTGTTAGGTATTACTGTTGGAGCTAGAAACACAAGCATATTGCTAGGTATTACTGTACTGTTGGAGCTAGAAACACAAGCATATTGCTAGGTATTACTGTACTGTTGGAGCTATAAACACAAGCATATTGTTAGGTATTACTGTTGGAGCTAGAAACACAAGCATATTGCTAGGTATTAGTGTTGGAGCTAGAAACACAAGCATATTGCTAGGTATTACTGTTGGAGCTAGAAACACAAGCATATTGTTAGGTATTATTGTTGGAGCTAGAAACACAAGCATATTGCTAGGTATTACTGTTGGAGCTAGAAACACAAGCATATTGCTAGGTATTACTGTTGGAGCTAGAAACACAAGCATATTGCTAGGTATTACTGTTGGAGCTAGAAACACAAGCATATTGCTAGGTATTACTGTTGGAGCTAGAAACACAAGCATATTGTTTTGCCTACTCATCAAGTGGAACCATTTCTCAGGCTTTAGACACAATATGCTAAAAGACTGACGTCTTTTTCATTCTAAGGGATTATATTTGTCCATGATGTTTCTTGGTCTGAGATGGTGTAGAGCTGTACACTAGCAGAGGCTTTTATCAAGAACACTATAGATACTTAAATGACTCATGAGTCTTGGCAAAGCAGACGTGTCAACCAGCGACACACACACACACACACACACACACACACACACACACACACACACACACACACACACACACACACACACACACACACACACCCACACACCCACACACCCACACACACACACACACACACACACACCCACACACACACACACACACACACCCACACAAAGAGGCACATTCACACACAAAGAGACACATACACACACACACACACACACACACACACACACACAGGCACAAACACTTTGCATAACGTGTGGTTGTGAGATGCCATCTACATTCACAACATGTCGCCTGGATGGAGACTTACTGATAATTAATGATGAAGGAGGATGGAGAGGAAATCCTTTACATCTTAATTATGTTAATAAACACACACACACACACAGAGACACACACACACGCGCGTAGGAGGCTCTGGAATTATACTGTAGTAGTTTAATCAATAGATCTGAATAATCACCATCGTTTGTAATAAAACACAGGCAAGAAAATCTGCTACAAACAGTATGGTGTTTCAACTGGTTAACTATAGCCTTCAGCAGGAGATGAGAGGAGAGGAGAGGAGAGGAGAGGAGAGGAGAGGAGAGGAGAGGAGAGGAGAGGAGAGGAGAGGAGAGGAGAGGAGAGGAGAGAGGAGAGGAGAGGAGAGGAGAGGAGAGGAGAGGAGAGGAGAGGAGAGGCAGAGGAGAGGAGAGAGGAGAGGAGAGGAGAGGAGAGAGGAGAGGAGAGGGAGAAGAGAGGGGATATTAGCACATTTTTCAAAGGATACCTCACCCTCTACCTCCCCTCTACCTCACCCTCTACCTCACCCTCTACCTCCCCCTCTACCTCACCCCTACCCCTCCCTCTACCTCCCCTCTACCTCACCCTCTACCTCACCCTCTACCTCCCCTCTACCTCACCCTCTACCTCACCCTCTACCTCCCCCTCTACCTCACCCCTACCCCTCCCTCTACCTCCCCCTCTACCTCACCCTCTACCTCACCCTCTACCTCCCCCTCTACCTCACCCCTACCCCACCCTCTACCTCACCCTCTACCCCACCCTCTACCCCATCCTCTACCTCCTCCTCTACCTCACCCTCTACCTCACCCTCTACCTCCCCCTCTACCTCACCCCTACCCCTCCCTCTACCTCCCCCTCTACCTCACCCTCTACCTCACCCTCTACCTCCCCCTCTACCTCACCCCTACCCCACCCTCTACCTCACCCTCTACCCCACCCTCTACCCCATCCTCTACCTCACCCTCTACCCCACCCTCTACCCCATCCTCTACCTCACCCTCTACCCCACCCTCTACCCCATCCTCTACCTCACCCTCTACCCCACCCTCTACCCCACACTCTACCCCACCCTCTACCTCCCCCTCTACCTCACCCTCTACCTCACCCTCTACCTCCCCCTCTACCTCACCCCTACCCCACCCTCTACCTCACCTTCTACCCCACCCTCTACCACATCCTCTACCTCACCCTCTACCCCACCCTCTACCTCGCCCTCTACCGCCTCTACCCCACCCTCTACCTCACCCTCTACCTCACCCTCTACCCCACCCTCTACCTCACCCTCTACCTCACCCTCTAACACCCCCTATCTCACCCTCTACCTCACCCTCTAACTCACCCTCTACCTCACCCTCTAACTCACCCTCTACCCCACCCTCTACCTCCCCCTCTACCTCACCCCCTACCTCACCCCCTACCTCACCCCCTACCCCACCCTCTACCCCACCCTCTACCTCACCCTCTATCCCACCCTCTACCCCACCCTCTACCCCGCCCTCTACCCCGCCCTCTACCTCGCCCTCTACCTCACCCTCTACCCCACCCTCTACCTCACCCTCTACCTCACCCTCTAACACCCCCTATCTCACCCTCTATCTCACCCTCTACCTCACCCTCTACCCCACCCTCTACCTCACACTCTACCCCACCCTTTACCTCCCCCTCTACCTCACCCTCTACCCCCCCACTACCTCACACTCTACCCCACCCTCTACCTCACCCTCTACCCCACCCACTA
>NC_060183.1:7114821-7139835 GCF_021184085.1 Oncorhynchus gorbuscha
CATATTAACACACCCATCATATTAACACACCCATCATAATGCTCACACCCATCATATTAACACCCATCATTTTAACACACCCATCATATTAACACACCCATCATTTTAACACACCCATCATTTTAACACACCCATCATTTAACACACCGTCATTTAACACACTATCATTTAACACACCCATCATATTAACACACCCATCATTTTAACACACCCCAAAACACAAAAAATTAAGAAAAACCCTGGAATGAGTAGCTGTTGTAAAACATTTGACTGGTGTTGTATATATGTATTGAAAAAGTGTTTTTCCCAAATGTAGTGCACTGGGCCTCTGCTACTCCTGCGTTAGCAGACCGACAGAAACGTCTTCAGAGTAGGTGTATGTTCGTCATCCGTATAAAATACTAGTCTTTGCCAGAACAACAGGCTACCTGGAGAGATATGATTGATCATGTTTATATTCCAGATAGGACTAGTTTGGCTGTTTACTGACTATATGTTTATGAAAGGTAAACAACTGTAACATCGCACTGCCTTCAGTATCACGGGAGGAAGACGTAGAAATATTACGACACATTTATTAGGATGTTTGTGAGGAAGTGGCTACCCGGCTGGCAACGAGCGATCCTGCAATCCTCCAACCTCCGCTATAAGTAGGTCATATGATTCTGCTCTTCTCTGGACTCCAAGAGAAGTGACATTATTTTTCCCTTAATAGATATTTGGCTGCTAACATGCTCCAAATGCAGGTGTAGAATGCGGTTTATTTCTGTAGCCTATGATGCTTCGGCATCATCAGCCTATGGCCAGTAATGACAGGCTGCATTTGTCAAGCAATTGCTGCACGGGTGTTCGGATGTGCACGAGTGTTCGGATGTGCACGAGTGTTCGGATGTGCACGAGTGTTCGGATGTGCACGAGTGTTCGGATGTGCACGAGTGTTCGGAGGTGCACGAGTGTTCGGATGTGCACGAGTGTTCGGAGGTGCACGAGTGTTCGGATGTGTGCACGAAGTTTTCGGAGGTGCACGAGTGTTCGGATATGTGCACGTGTGTTCGGACGTGCACGAGTGTTCGGATGAGCACGTGTGTTCAGATATGTGCACGAGTGTTCGGATGTGTGACGAGTGTTCAGATGTGTGCAAGAGTGTTCGGATGTGTGCACGAGTGTTCGGATGTGTGCACGAGTGTTCGGAAATGTGCACGAGTGTTCAGATGTGTGCACGAGTGTTCGGAAATGTACACGAGTGTTCGGAAATGTGCACGAGTGCATCAGTTCTGTAAGTCTACCACTCCATTTTCTTTGAGGGTCGGAGGTCAAAAAGTTTTGAAGACCACATTGTGATGCTTAGCGGAATCACATGGAGTTGTATTTGGATATAGACATGGTAGACGACAGTGTTTCTTCCATTTGGACTGGAATCGTGTTTTTATAAATTATTTATTCCAGTTCAAAATAGCTTTCCTAAATATTTTCCTTAAATCAGATGAGGCTGATCTCTTCTTGTAACAATTAGTCTGTGATGGTGGTTGTTTGTTGTTGTTTGAGACAACTGCACAATTGCGCCGAGTACTACGAGAGTCGACCTTGCCGTGAAATGCTTATTTACGAGCCCATTCCCCACTTGGCCCCCAAAAAGGTCTGTGCCCTGCCCTACCCATAACTCTTAACTGTATTTGTTGTAAATAAACATAAGCAGTCAACTAAGAAGGAAGGTAAACAACTCGTAAACAACCTGGTAATCAACCCCGTTTTTAGACGAGAGAGAGAGGAGGGAGTGGGAAGAGCTCTAGTCTTCTGAGAGACGAGAGAGAGAGGAGGGAGTGGGAAGAGCTCTAGTCTTCTGAGAGACGAGAGAGAGGAGGGAGTGGGAAGAGCTCTAGTCTTCTGAGAGACGAGAGAGAGGAGGGAGTGGGAAGAGCTCTAGTCTTCTGAGAGACGAGAGAGGGAGGGAGTGGGAAGAGCTCTAGTCTTCTGAGAGACGAGAGAGAGAGGAGGGAGTGGGAAGAGCTCTAGTCTTCTGAGAGACGAGAGAGAGGAGGGAGTGGGAAGAGCTCTAGTCTTCTGAGAGACGAGAGAGAGGAGGGAGTGGGAAGAGCTCTAGTCTTCTGAGAGACGAGAGAGAGGAGGGAGTGGGAAGAGCTCTAGTCTTCTGAGAGACGAGAGAGAGGAGGGAGTGGGAAGAGCTCTAGTCTTCTGAGAGACGAGAGAGAGGAACAGAGAGGTCTAGTCTGTCCTCTCAGTACTCCTCTCTCAGCCCTGCGGCGTGGGGTCACCTCCAGAGACAGGAGACTGAATTACCCACAATCCCTGGCCGCTCGCCGGGATCACACGGACAAGGGGAGAGGGTGAGGGTGAGAGGAGTGACTGTGCGTGCGTGTGTGTGTGCGTGCATGTGTGTGTGTGTCAGAGAGGACGAGAGGAGTTAATGAAGGGAAGAGACAGTGCAGGTCCCTGGGGCCCGCCTGGCAAGCTCACACCGCTCCACACTGCCACCACACACACACACACACACACACACACACACACACACACACACACACACACACACACACACACACACACACACACACACACACACACACACACACACACACACACACACACACACACACTCACACACTCACACACACACACTCACTCACTCACTCACTCACTCACTCACTCACTCACTCACTCACTCACTCACTCACTCACTCACTCACTGACTCACACACACACACACACTCACACACTCACTCACACACTCACACTCACTCACACACTCACACACTCACATACCAGATCAATGTGGAGCTATATACAGGGAGTACCAGTACCAGATCAATGTGGATCTATAAACAGGGAGTACCAGAACCAGATCAATGTGGATCTATAAACAGGGAGTACCAGAACCAGATCAATGTGGAGCTATATACAGGAAGTACCAGTACCAGATCAATGTGGAGCTATAAACAGGGAGTACCAGTACCAGATCAATGTGGAGCTATAAACAGGGAGTACCAGATCAATGTGGAGCTATATACAGGTAGTACCAGTACCAGATCAATGTGGAGCTATATACAGGTAGTACCAGTACCAGATCACTGTGGAGCTATATACAGGTAGTACCAGTACCAGATCAATGTGGAGCTATATATAGGAAGTACCAGATCAATGTGGAGCTATAAACAGGGAGTACCAGTACCAGATCAATGTGGAGGGGTATGAGGTATTAGATGTAGATATGTACATGAAGGCAGGGTAAAGTGACTAGACATCAGGATAGATAATAAGGTATTTGAGGTAGATATGTACATGAAGGCAGGGTAAAGTGACTAGACATCAGGATAGATAATAATAAGGTATTAGAGGTAGATATGTACATGAAGGAGGGTAAAGTGACTAGGCATCAGGATAGATAATAATGAGGTATTAGAGGTAGATATGTACATGAAGGAGGGTAAAGTGACTAGACTTCAGGATAGATCATAATAAGGTATTTGATGTAGATATGTACATGAAGGCAGGGTAAAGTGACTAGGCATCAGGACAGATAATAATGAGGTATTAGAGGTAGATATGTACATGAAGGAGGGTAAAGTGACTAGGCATCAGGATAGATCATAATAAGGTATTAGAGGTAGATATGTACATGAAGGAGGGTAAAGTGACTAGGCATCAGGATAGATCATAATAAGGTATTAGAGGTAGATATGTACATGAAGGAGGGTAAAGTGACTAGACATCAGGATAGATCATAATAAGGTATTAGAGGTAGATATGTACATGAAGGAGGGTAAAGTGACTAGACATCAGGATAGATCATAATAAGGTATTAGAGGTAGATATGTACATGAAGGCAGGGTAAAGTGACTAGGCATCAGGATAGATAATAATGAGGTATTAGAGGTAGATATGTACATGAAGGCAGGGTAAAGTGACTAGACATCAGGATAGATAATAATAAGGTATTAGAGGTAGATATGTACATGAAGGAGGGTAAAGTGACTAGACATCAGGATAGATAATAATAAGGTATTTGAGGTAGATATGTACATGAAGGCAGGGTAAAGTGACTAGGCATCAGGATAGATAATAATGAGGTATTAGAGGTAGATATGTACATGAAGGAGGGTAAAGTGACTAGACATCAGGATAGATAATAATAAGGTATTTGAGGTAGATATGTACATGAAGGCAGGGTAAAGTGACTAGACATCAGGATAGATAATAATAAGGTATTAGAGGTAGATATGTACATGAAGGCAGGGTAAAGTGACTAGGCATCAGGATAGATCATAATAAGGTATTAGAGGTAGATATGTACATGAAGGCAGGGTAAAGTGACTAGGCATCAGGATAGATAATAATAAGGTATTTGAGGTAGATATGTACATGAAGGCAGGGTAAAGTGACTAGGCATCAGGATAGATAATAATGAGGTATTAGAGGTAGATATGTACATGAAGGCAGGGTAAAGTGACTAGGCATCAGGATAGATAATAATAAGGTATTAGAGGTAGATATGTACATGAAGGCAGGGTAAAGTGACTAGGCATCAGGATAGATAATAATGAGTGTACAATAAGGAACACAGTGGCAGCAGCAAATGATGTGGGTAAAAGTGTGTGTGTGAGATGTGTAGCTATCAAATCAAATCTAATCGAATGTTATTTGTCACATACACATGGTTAGCAGATGTTAATGCGAGTGTAGCGAAAGTCACTGCAAGATGTCAGTGCAGACAACTCAGATTCCATTAATTGGCTATTTATCAGACTGGCTATTTATCAGACTGGCTATTTAGCAGATTGGCTATTTAGCAGACTGGCTATTTATCAGACTGGCTATTTAGCAGATTGGCTATTTAGCAGACTGGGTATTTAGCAGACTGGCTATTTAGCAGATTGACTATTTAACAGATTGGCTATTTAGCAGACTGGCTATTTAGCAGACTGGGTATTTAGCAGACTGGCTATTTAGCAGATTGACTATTTAACAGATTGGCTATTTAGCAGATGTATGGCTTGAGGGTAAAAGCTGTCTTGAACCCTGTTGCTCCGGTACTGTTTGCCGGACAGTAGAAGAGTGAACAGTCTATGATTTGGGTGGCAATTTGTCAGCCCTTCTTCTGATATAGAGGTCCTGGCTGGCAGTAATGTTCTGGGCTGTCCGCACCACCATTTGCCATGCCAGGCGGTGATGCAGCCAGTCAAGATGCTCTCGATGGTGCAGCTGTAGCATTTTTTGAGGATCGGAGGATCCATGAATGCTGATCTTTTTATTTTTTTATTTTACCTTCATTTAACCAGGCAAGTCAGTTAAGAACAAAATTCAGTTGGTAGAGCATGGCGCTTGTAACGCCAGGGTAGTGGGTTCAATCCCGGGACCACCCATACGTAGAATGTATGCACACATGACTGTAAGTCGCTTTGGATAAAAGCATCTGCTAAATGGCATATATTATTATTATTATTATTATCAATGATGACCTAGGAACAGTGGGTTAACTGCCTGTTCAGAAGGACAGATTTTGTACCTTGTCAGCTCAGGGGTTTGAACTTGCAACCTTCCGGTTACTAGTCCAACGCTCTAACCACTAGGCTACCCTGTCACCTATGAACAGCATTCTCACATAGTTATTTCCCTTTTGCCCAGGTGGCGGCGAGAGCAGTATGAAATTTGTTTGAGATTGTGTCATCTGTGGATCTGTTGGGGCGGTATGCAAATTGGTGTGGGTCTAGGCTGTCTGGGATGATGGTGTTAATAATTAATGTGAGCCATGACCAGTTTCATAATTACAGATGTGAGAGCTACAGGGCGGAGATGGTCGTTTAGGCACGTTACCCTGGAGCTCTTGGGAACTGGGACAATGTTGGTCAGTTTGAAACATGTTGTGGATTATAGAATGGGACAAGGGGAGATTGAAAATGTCTGTGAAGACACCTGCCAGCTGGTTTGCGCATGCTTTAATTATTAAGACTGTGCCCTGGTATTCTGTCTGGCCCGGTGGCTTTGTGATTATTAATCTGTTTATTAAACGTTTTAACACAAGGAGCGAGATCTCACAATCATCCATTTAAAGAGATGGTCTTTCACATAAGACAGGGTTTTATATTCCCTCGAAGCATAAAAAGGTATTTAGCACATTTGGGAGTTCTGCATCACTAGGAAAACTCGTGTCCTGGGTTCCCCTTTGTAGCCCGTTACGTTCTGCCCGTTACCTTCTGCCCGTTACCTTCTGCCTGTTACCTTCTGCCCGTTACCTTCTGCCTGTTACCTTCTGCCCGTTACCTTCTGCCCGTTACCTTCTGCCCGTTACCTTCTGCCTGTTACCTTCTGCCCGTTACCTTCTGCCCGTTACCTTCTGCCCGTTACCTTCTGCCTGTTACCTTCTGCCCGTTACCTTCTGCCCGTTACCTTCTGCCTGTTACCTTCTGCCCGTTACCTTCTGCCCGTTACCTTCTGCCCGTTACCTTCTGCCCGTTACCTTCTGCCCGTTACCTTCTGCCCGTTACCTTCTGCCCGTTACCTTCTGCCCGTTACCTTCTGCCCGTTACCTTCTGCCCGTTACCTTCTGCCCGTTACCTTCTGCCCGTTACCTTCTGCCCGTTACCTTCTGCCCGTTACCTTCTGCCCGTTACCTTCTGCCCGTTACCTTCTGCCCGTTACCTTCTGCCCGTTACCTTCTGCCCGTTACCTTCTGCCCGTTACCTTCTGCCCGTTACCTTCTGCCCGTTACCTTCTGCCCGTTACCTTCTG
This sequence comes from Oncorhynchus gorbuscha, assembly GCF_021184085.1. Lineage (NCBI taxonomy): Eukaryota > Metazoa > Chordata > Actinopteri > Salmoniformes > Salmonidae > Oncorhynchus > Oncorhynchus gorbuscha. Next base: position 7,121,563 of record NC_060183.1, read on the forward strand.
CCCGTTACCTTCTGCCCGTTACCTTCTGCCCGTTACCTTCTGCCTGTTACCTTCTGCCCGTTACCTTCTGCCCGTTACCTTCTGCCCGTTACCTTCTGCCTGTTACCTTCTGCCCGTTACCTTCTGCCCGTTACCTTCTGCCCGTTACCTTCTGCACACACAACGAGCGGCAGAGATTCCTTCTGTCCCTTTTGCATGTTTGATGTTTCGTCCGATGTCGTTACGGACTTTCTTGTATGCGTCCGTGTCCGCGTCCGTGTCCGCGTCCGTGTCCGCGTCCGTGTCCGCGTCCGTGTCCGCGTCCGCGTCCGTGTCCGCGTCCGTGTCCGCGTCCGTGTCCGCGTCCGCGTCCCGTTCATTGTAAAGCGACAGCTCTAGCCTTTAGCCCAGCAAGGATATTGCCTGTAATCCAGGGTTTCAGGTTTGGACACGTTCTTATAGTCACTGTGGGGATGACATCATCTCTGTACTTATTGATGAAGCCGGTGACTGTTGTGGTAAACTCCTCCATGCTATTGGATTAATCCCGGAACATGTCCCAGTCTGTACTAGCGAAACAGTCTTGTAGTCTGACTGTTGTGGTAAACTCCTCGATGCTATTGGATTGGATACCAGATCAATGTGGAGCTATATACAGGAAGTACCAGATCAATGTCCCAGTCTGTACGAGCAAAACAGTCTTGTAGCCTAGTGTCTGCTTCATCCAACCACTTGCCTATTGATGTGACATCACTGGTATTTCCTGTTTGAGCTTTTGTTTGTAAACAGGAAGCAGGAGAATGGAGTCATGGTCAGAATTGCCAAAGGGAGAACAAGGGAGGGCATTCAAATCAAATCAAATTGTATTTGTCACATACACATGGTTAGCAGATGTTAATGCGAGTGTAGTGAAATGCTTGTGCTTCTAGTTCTGACAATGCAGTGATAACCAACAAGTAATCTAACTAACAATTCCAAAACTACTGTCTTATACACAGTGTAAGGGGATAAGGAATATGTACATAAGGATATATGAATGAGTGATGGTACAGAGCAGCATACAGTAGATGGTATCGAGTACAGTATATACATATGAGATGAGTGTGTAGACAAAGTAAACAAAGTGGCATAGTTAAAGTGGCTAGTGATACATGTATTACATAAGGATGCAGTCGATGATGTAGAGTACAGTATATACATATGCATATGAGATGAATAATGTAGGGTAAGTAACATTATATAAGGTAGCATTGTTTAAAGTGGCTAGTGATATATTTACATATCTCTCTCTCTCTGTCTCTCTCTAGGCATTGAATGCATTTCTGTGCGTAGAATGAAAGTGGAATTTTATCACCCCTAGTAGTGCTGGAGACATGTTGGTAGAAGTGAGGTAGGACAGTTTTAAGTCTCCCTTCATTAAAGTCCCCCGACCCTCCACCCCGCCCCCCAGAAACACTGCCTCTGGGTGAGCGGTTTCTGGTTTGTTTATGGCCCCAAACAGTAGGTTGAGTGGTGTTGGCTTCTGGAGGGATATATGGAGGGACAGTTATGGATGACAACTCTCTTGGTAGATTAAAGGCTCTACAGTTTACCACAAGGTATTCTATATCAGGTAGAGATCTACAGTTTACCATGAGGTATTCTATATCAGGTAGAGGTCTACAGTTTACCATGAGGTATTCTATATCAGGTAGAGGTCTACAGTTTACCATGAGGTATTCTATATCAGGTAGATTAAAGGGTCTACAGTTTACCATGAGGTATTCTATATCAGGTAGAGGTCTACAGTTTACCATGAGGTATTCTATATCAGGTAGATTAAAGGGTCTACAGTTTACCATGAGGTATTCTATATCAGGTAGATTAAAGGGTCTACAGTTTACCATGAGGTATTCTATATCAGGTAGAGGTCTACAGTTTACCATGAGGTATTCTATATCAGGTAGAGGTCTACAGTTTACCATGAGGTATTCTATATCAGGTAGATTAAAGGGTCTACAGTTTACCACGAGGTATTCTATATCAGGTAGATTAAAGGCTCTACAGTTTACCACGAGGTATTCTATATCAGGTAGATTAAAGGGTCTACAGTTTACCATGAGGTATTCTATATCAGTTAGAGGTCTACAGTTTACCATGAGGTATTCTATATCAGGTAGAGGTCTACAGTTTACCATGAGGTATTCTATATCAGGTAGAGGTCTACAGTTTACCATGAGGTATTCTATATCAGGTAGAGGTCTACATTTTACCATGAGGTATTCTATATCAGGTAGATTAAAGGGTCAACAGTTTACCATGAGGTATTCTATATCAGGTAGAGGTCTACAGTTTACCATGAGATATTCTATATCAGGTAGATTAAAGGGTCTACAGTTTACCATGAGGTATTCTATATCAGGTAGAGGTCTACAGTTTACCATGAGGTATTCTATATCAGGTAGATTAAAGGGTCTACAGTTTACCATGAGATATTCTATATCAGGTAGAGGTCTACAGTTTACCGTGAGGTATTCTATATCAGGTAGAGGTCTACAGTTTACCGTGTGAGGTATTCTATATCAGGTAGAGGTCTACAGTTTACTATGAGGTATTCTATATCAGGTAGATTAAAGGGTCTACAGTTTACCATGAGGTATTCTATATCAGGTAGAGGTCTACAGTTTACTATGAGGTATTCTATATCAGGTAGAGGTCTAAGTTTACCATGAGGTATTCTATATCAGGTAGAGGTTACAGTTTACCATGAGGTATTCTATATCAGGTAGAGGTCTACATTTTACCATGAGGTATTCTATATCAGGTAGATTAAAGGGTCAACAGTTTACCATGAGGTATTCTATATCAGGTAGAGAGGTTAAGTTTACCATGAGATATTCTATATCAGGTAGATTAAAGGGTCTACAGTTTACCATGAGGTATTCTATATCAGGTAGAGGTCTACAGTTTACCATGAGGTATTCTATATCAGGTAGATTAAAGGGTCTACAGTTTACCATGAGGTATTCTATATCAGGTAGAGGTCTAGGTAGGTATTAAAGGGTCTACAGTTTACCATGAGGTATTCTATATCAGGTAGAGGTCTACAGTTTACCATGAGGTATTCTATATCAGGTAGATTAAAGGGTCTACAGTTTACCATGAGGTGAGGTATTTACCATGAGGTATCATATCAGGTAGAGGTCTAGCCACTAAGAGGTATTCTACAGGTAGATGTCTACAGTGAGGTATTCTATATCAGGTAGAGGTCTACAGTTTGAGGTATTCTATATCAGGTAGATTAAAGGGTATTTACTAGGTATCAGGTAGAGGGTCTACAGTTTACCATGAGGTATTCTATATCAGGTAGAGGTCTACAGTTTACCATGAGGTATTCATTTACATTTACATTTAAGTATCAGGTAGATTAAAGGGTCTACAGTTTACCGTGAGGTGAGGTATTCTATATCAGGTAGAGGTCTACAGTTTACCATGAGGTATTCTATATCAGGTAGAGGTCTACAGTTTACCATGAGGTATTCTATATCAAAGTTTACCATGACGTTAAAGGGTCTTACAGTTTACCATGAGGTATTCTATATCAGGTAGAGGTCTACAGTTTACCGTGAGGTATTCTATATCAGGTAGAGGTCTACAGTTTACCGTGAGGTATTCTATATCAGGTAGATGTCTACAGTTTACCATGAGGTATTCTATATCAGGTAGAGGTCTACAGTTTACCATGAGGTATTCTATATCAGGTAGATTAAAGGGTCTACAGTTTACCGTGAGGTATTCTATATCGGGTAGATTAAAGGGTCTACAGTTTACTATGAGGTATTCTATATCGGGTAGATTAAAGGGTCTACAGTTTACCATGAGGTATTCTATATCGGGTAGATTAAAGGGTCTACAGTTTACAGTCTAGAGACTTCCTTCTCATCTTCTTGACTTCCCTGAAGCCGCTGTCCAACCCAGCTGCTGCATGGAGAATCCACTGAATAGTATGTGGACAGCGTCATCACCCGGCCATAGAATATTGCACCTTTTCAAGTCTCTCTCATGTATTTAACTAGGGCGAGTCAATTAAGAACAAATTCTTATTTACAATGACGGCCTACCCCGCCGTCCAAACCCTCTCCTAACCTGACGACGCTGGGCCAATTGCACGACACCCTGTGGGACTCCCGATCACGGCCAGCTGTGACAGAGACTGGGAACAAACCAGGGTCTGTAGTAACGTCTCTAGGACTGCAATGAGGTGCCATAGACCACTGAACCAGGGTCTGTAGTGACGCTCTAGGACTGCAATGAGGTGCCATAGACCACTGAACCAGGGTCTGTAGTAACGCCTCTAGGACTGCAATGAGGTGCCTCAGACCACTGAACCAGGGTCTGTAGTAACGCCTCTAGGACTGCAATGCGGTGCCTCAGACCACTGAACCAGGGTCTGTAGTAACGCCTCTAGGACTGCAATGCGGTGCCTCAGACCACTGAACCAGGGTCTGTAGTAACGCCTCTAGGACTGCAATGCGGTGCCTCAGACCACTGAACCAGGGTCTGTAGTAACGCCTCTAGGACTGCAATGCGGTGCCTCAGACCACTAAACCAGGGTCTGTAGTGACGCCTCTAGGACTGCAATGAGGTGCCATAGACCACTGAACCAGGGTCTGTAGTAACGCCTCTAGGACTGCAATGCGGTGCCTTAGACCACTGAACCAGGGTCTGTAATAACGCCTCTAGGACTGCAATGCGGTGCCTTAGACCACTGAACCAGGGTCTGTAGTAACGCCTCTAGGACTGCAATGCGGTGCCTTAGACCACTGAACCAGGGTCTGTAGTAACGCCTCTAGGACTGCAATGCGGTGCCTTAGACCACTGAACCAGGGTCTGTAGTGACGCCTCTAGGACTGCAATGAGGTGCCATAGACCACTGAACCAGGGTCTGTAGTAACGCCTCTAGGACTGCAATGAGGTGCCATAGACCACTGAACCAGGGTCTGTAGTAACGCCTCTAGGACTGCAATGAGGTGCCATAGACCACTGAACCAGGGTCTGTAGTGACGCCTCTAGGACTGCAATGCGGTGCCTTAGACCACTGAACCAGGGTCTGTAGTGACAACTCTAGGACTGCAATGCGGTGCCTTAGACCACTGAACCAGGGTCTGTAGTAACGCCTCTAGGACTGCAATGAGGTGCCTTAGACCACTGAACCAGGGTCTGTAGTAACGCCTCTAGGACTGCAATGAGGTGCCTTAGACCACTGAACCAGGGTCTGTAGTGACGCCTCTAGGACTGCAATGCGGTGCCTCAGACCACTGAACCAGGGTCTGTAGTAACGCCTCTAGGACTGCAATGCGGTGCCTCAGACCACTGAACCAGGGTCTGTAGTGACGCCTCTAGGACTGCAATGCGGTGCCTCAGACCACTGAACCAGGGTCTGTAGTAACGCCTCTAGAACTGCAATGCGGTGCCTCAGACCACTGAACCAGGGTCTGTAGTAACGCCTCTAGGACTGCAATGCGGTGCCTCAGACCACTGCGCCACTCGGGAGTCCTCCTGAAATAACAGACCCTCGAACATCTCATCCATCTTACTCTCGAATGACTGGACATTACAATGGAGGGGAATGATAAATATGCTAAAACTCACTATATAGTAAAGCTGGGTTAGAACACATTGATTGGAATAAAGAAAGAATCTATTTGATTTGCACTCTCTCTCTCTCTCTCTCTCTCTCTCTCTCTCTCTCTCTCTCTCTCTCTCTCTCTCTCTCTCTCTCTCTCTCTGTCTCTCTCTGTCTCCCTCTCTCTGTCTCTCTGTCTCTCTCTGTCTCTCTCTCTCTCTGTCTCTCTCTCTCTGTCTCTCTGTCTCTCTCTGTCTCTCTCTGTCGCTCTCTCTCTCTCTGTCTCTCTCTCTCTCTCTCTCTCTCACACTCTCACTCTCACTCTCACTCACACTCTGACTCACACTCTCACTCTCACTCACTCACTCTCACTCTCACTCTCACTCTCACTCTCTTCAATTCAAATGGTTTTATTGAAATAAACAAAAGACAAATAAACAAGGGAAACATTAAACATTAAACATTAAACGCACAAAAGTTTTAAAAGAATAGAGACATTTCAAATGTCAAAATACATTATTGGCTATGTACAGTGTTGTAATATTGTGCAAATAGTTGAAGTATGAATTGGAAATTAAAGATATAAAATAAAAATAAAATATAGGGTGTTGTTTGTACTCCACTGGTTACTAATGGCAACGGGCCACAACTCTTTATGCTGTGATAGAGCATTTATCAATGCTAGATTTGTTTGCAAATTCTTGTGGGTCTGTGAGGGAAATATGTTTCTCTTAATGTGGTCATACATTTGGCAGGAAGTTCGGAAGTGTAGCTCAGTTTCCACCTCATTTTGTGGGCAGTTTACACAAAATCTTCTCTCGAGAGCCTGGTCTGCCGATGGCGTCTCTCTCAATAGCAAGGCTATGCTCACTGAGTCTGTTCATAGTCAAAGCATTCTTTAAATTTTGGGGTCAGTCACAGTGGTCGGGTATTCTGCCACTGAGCTCTGTGTTTAGAGCCAACATCATTAAATGTGCAAAACAATGACTTTGCCTTTGTTTTAGTTTGCTTGTTTGTCAATAAGGCTGTGCAGTGTAAGTCACGTGGTCTGTCGTACGCTATTTTGGTAAGAAGCTAATTTGACATTTGCTTAGTGCATTGTTTTCACTGAGGAAATGTACGAGTCTGCTGTTGATTATACTGCAGAGAATTTTACCCAAGATTGCTGCTTACGGATATCCTACGGTAGATATTGGGGTCAAATTTGTCTTCACTTTTGTGGATTAGGTGATCAGACCAAATATTGGGGAAGATGCCAGAGCGGAGGATACGTTAAAGAGTTTAAGAATAGCCCATTTGAATTTGTGGTTTTGTATATTTTAATATTTTGTTTAGCATCAACACCACAGGCCTGGGTTGGAGGTTTTGTATTTTGTCCTGTAGTTTATTCAAGGTAATTGGAGAATCCAGTGGGTTCTGGTCGTCCGTAATAGTATTTGATCATGGATATGTTTTTGCTGTTTGTTCTTTGTTATATAGATAAAAATATTAGATCATTTCCTGTGAATTCAATAGTTTCTCTCAACTGGCAAATGAGCTGCTTCTCGTCATGCTGTTCCTTCTTCTTCTGTTCCTTCTTTTTCTCCATAGTTATATTTCTGCATTGTTTTAGTGCAAGCTTCACCGTAGTGCAGGAAGGTTTTCTGTCCTCTGTGTTGTTTTTTGGTTACTCAATTTCTTTCTTAGGTTGTTGCCTTCTTCATTAAACCATTCGTCATCGTTTTTAGTTGCCTTAGGCTTTCTATTGGAATTTTTATTTTATATGTCAAATATACTGTTCAGGCTTCCTACTGCTAAGTTTACACCTTCACTATTCCCGGAAAACATTTTGTCCTGGAAGTTGTCTAGGAGGGATTGGATTTGTTGTTGGCCAATTGGTTTCGCCACGACCCTCCATCCATCTATCTATATATCCATCTATCCATCCATCTATAGCATTTCTTATTAAAATAGTATGTTGTTTGTTTGATTATTGCTCTGTTCTAGTAGACTGTGATTTTGCTGTGGTCTGATAAGGGTGTCAGTGGACTGACTGTGGTCTGATAAGGGTGTCAGTGGACTGACTGTGGTCTGATAAGGGTGTCAGTGGACTGACTGTGATCTGATAGGGGTGTCAGTGGACTGACTGTGTATCTGATAGGGGTGTCAGTGGACTGACTGTGTGAACGCTCTGAGAGACTCTGGGTTGAGGTCAGTGATAAAGTAGTCTACAGTACTACTGCCAAGAGATGAGCTGTAGGTGTACCTACCATAGGAGTCCCCTCAAAGCCTACCATTGACTATGTACATACCCAGGATGTAACAGAGCTATAGGTGTACCTACCAGAGGAGTCCCCTCGAAGCCTACCATTGACTATGTACATACCAAGGATGTAACAGAGCTATAGGTGTACCTACCAGAGGAATCCCCTCGAAGCCTACCATTGACTATGTACATACCCAGCGTGTGACAGAGCTGCAGGAGTTGTGACCCGTTTTTGTTGGTTATGTTGTCATAGTTGTGCCTAGGGGGGCATATGGGGAAGGGGATGCTGTCACCTCCAGGCAGGTGTTTGCCCCCCTGTGTGCTGAGAGTGTCAGGTTCTTGTCCAGTTCCGGCATTTAGGTCGCCACAGACTGGTACATGTCCCTGGGCCTGGAAATGATTGAGCTCCCCCTCTAGGATGGAGAAGCTGTCTTCGTTAAAGTCTGGTGTTTCTAGTGGGGGGACATAGGTAGCACACAGGAAGCCATTTTTTCTGTTGAGATAATTTTCTTATTTTCTAGCCAAATATAAAATGTTCCTGTTTTGATTAATTTAATAGAGTGAGTTAGGTCAACTCTATATCAAATTAGCAAACCCCCCTGAGTCCTTTCCCTGTTTCACACCTGGTAGTTTGGTGGATGGGTCTACCAGCTCTCTGTAACCTAGAGAGCAACCAGTGGGTCTGTCTCCTCTATACCATGTTTCTTGTAGGATGACAATTTCTGTATTTCCAGGCTCCTGCTCTTTAAAAAAAAATATATATTTGACCTTTATTTAACCAGGCAAGTCAGTTAAGAAGAAATTCTTATTTTCAATGACGGTCTAGGAACAGTGGGTTAACTGCCTGTTCAGGGGCAGAACAACAGATTTGTACCTTGTCAGCTTGGGGGTTTGAACTTGCAACCTTCCGGTTACTAGTCCAACACTATAACCACTAGGCAGATGACGTCAGGCCTTGGATATTCCAGGATGAGATAGTGAAGGCTTTGTGTTCCATAAAGTGTCCAATGTTGTTGGTCGTGTGGTTTGGCCTCAGGTACATACCATTGCCTTGGGCTACTGTAAGAGTGGATGTTGGGTCAGTTGGCCATGTTGAGGCGCTCTTTGCGGGAGTGGGGGGCATGGGGTGGGCAGGAGGGGCATAGGTCTCATTTGAGGGGGCCTGTGTGGGCATGGTTGGTTTGGGGTGTTATTTATTGGTTGGGGGGGGGGGTGCCGCAGTTCTGGGAGGGTGTATCGCTGGTCTGAACGGGATGTTCATTGATCTGTTTCTCCTGTGTGAGGTGTTGGGGGCTGCGGTTGAGGGTGACGTCCTTCAGGGTCCTGGCGAAGGTGGGCCCTGCTGCCTTGTAGAGGTGGACCTGGTCATAAAGACGGTTCAAGTCCAGGGTGGAGTGGTTAGGTCCTGAGGCACAGTCATGGGAAATGCTTGTGTTTACCCACTGTGTGGCAGCAGGGTCGAAGTAATTTTGTGGTCTCTCTCTCTCTCTCTCTCTTTCTCTCTCTCGCTGCACCATCGAGACCATCCTGAATAGTGCCTTCCCGGCCTAGTATGGGAGGTGAAACGGGCCTTCACGGCCTAGTATGGGAGGTGAAACGGGCCTTCCCGGCCTAGAATGTGAGGTGAAACGGGCCTTCCTGGCCTGGTATGAGAGGACAAACGGGCCTTCACGGCCTAGTATGGGAGGTGAAACGGACCTTCACGGCCTAGTATGGGAGGAGAAACGGGCCTTTACAGGCCTGGTATGAGAGGACAAACAGGCCTTCACAGCCTAGTATGGGAGGTGAAACGGACCAGTAAATCACATGGACAGTGCTCCCACCCCATCCAGGACATCTACTTGAAACGGCTCCTATGGAAGTCCCACAGCGTCATCAACGACCCCACACAGCCAGGAGCTGTCCACTCCCTGACTGTCGGAGAGACCTGAGACCTGAGACAGCCAGGAGCTGTCCACTCCCTTACCATCGGGGAAACCTGAGACCTGAGACAGCCAGGAGCTGTCCACTCCCTTACCATCGGGGAGACCTGAGACCTGAGACAGCCAGGAGCTGTCCACTCCCTTACCATCGGGGAGACCTGAGACCTGAGACAGCCAGGAGCTGTCCACTCCCTTACCATCGAGGAGACCTGAGACCTGAGACAGCCAGGAGCTGTCCACTCCCTTACCATCGGGGAGACCTGAGACCTGAGACAGCCAGGAGCTGTCCACTCCCTACCATCGGGGAGACCTGAGACCTGAGACAGCCAGGAGATGTCCACTCCCTTACCATCGGGGAGACCTGAGACCTGAGACAGCCAGGAGCTGTCCACTCCCTTACCATCGGGGAGACCTGAGACCTGAGACAGCCAGGAGATGTCCACTCCCTTACCATCGGGGAGACCTGAGACCTGAGACAGCCAGGAGCTGTCCACTCCCTACCATCGGGGAGACCTGAGACCTGAGACAGCCAGGAGCTGTCCACTCCCTTACCATCGGGGAGACCTGAGACCTGAGACAGCCAGGAGCTGTATATCTAGAGAGACACACACACACACACACATGCGCACACACACACACACACACACACACACACACACACACACACACACACACACACACACACACACACACACACACACACACACACACACACACACACACACACACACACACACACACACCACCGCTACCAAACAATTATTTATTATTGCTAATTCGGCACAAAGTAAACATTGCCACGATCCCCCTTTTCCCTCCCAAAAAAACACGTTGAAATATTGAACTATAAATTGTACCTTCCTGTATTATATTTCTCTATATATTATACAATGTTTATTGTATTCTACTGAGCCATTTACTTTGTGTTGGTACTCTTGTATTTCATTATTACTGCTCTCAATGGTTATTGTGGAGAAGGAAGCTGTAGTCAGCCACCAAATTCATCCTGCACATAGGACGAATAAAAACGTTATTTCTTTTTCCCTCTCTCACTCTCTTCTTTTCGCTCTCCCTATTTTTTTCTCTTCCTCTCCCCCTCCCCCCACCCACCCTCTATCTCCCCTCTCTCTCCCTCTCTTCCCCCCACCCACCCTCTATCTCCCCCTCTCTCTCCCTCTCTTCCCCCCACCCACCCTCTATCTCCCCTCTCTCTCCCTCTCTTCCCCCCCCACCCACCCTCTATCTCCCCCTCTCTCTCCCTCTCTTCCTCCCCCCCCACCCACCCTCTATCTCCCCCTCTCTCTCCCTCTCTTCCTCTCCCCCTCCCCCCACCCACCCACCCTCTATCTCCCCTCTCTCTCCCTCTCTCCCTCTCTTCCTCTCCCCTCCCCCCCCACCCACCCACCCTCTATCTCCCCCTCTCTCTCCCTCTCTTCCTCTCCCCCTCCCCCCACCCACCCTCTATCTCCCCCTCTCTCTCCCTCTCTTCCTCTCTCCCTCCCCCCACCCACCCTCTATCTCCCCTCTCTCTCCCTCTCTTCCTCTCGCCCTCCCCCCACCCACCCTCTATCTCCCCTCCCTCTCCCTCTCTTCCTCTCCCCCTCCCCCCACCCACCCACCCTCTATCTCCCCCTCTCTCTCGCTCTCTTCCTCTCCCCCTCCCCCCACCCACCCACCCTTTATCTCCCCCTCTCTCTCCCTCTCTTCCTCTCCCCCTCCCCCCACCCACCCACCCTCTATCTCCCCCTCTCTCTCGCTCTCTTCCTCTCCCCCTCCCCCCACCCACCCACCCTCTATCTCCCCCTCTCCCTCCCTCTCTTTCTCTTTTGGTACACAGTCAGAGGCTCCTATGTGTTTTAAGCTCACCGTCCACCTCACCAGGCAGCTCACCATCCACCTCACCAGGCAGCTCACCATCCACCTCACCAGGCAGCATCCACCTCACCAGGCAGCTCACCATCCACCTCAGCAGGCAGCTCACCATCCACCTCACCATCCACCTCACCAGGCAGCTCAACAGGCAGCTCACCATCCACCTCACCAGGCAGCTCACCATCCAACTCACCAGGCAACTCAACAGGCAGCTCACCATCCACCTCACCAGACAGCTCACCATCCACCTCACCAGGCAGCTCACCATCCACCTCACCATCCACCTCACCCGGCAGCTCACCATCCACCTCACCAGGCAGCTCAACATCAACCTCACCAGGCAGCTCACCATCCACCTCACCAGGCAGCATCCACCTCACCATCCACCTCACCAGGCAGCTCACCATCCACCTCACCAGGCAACTCAACAGGCAGCTCACCATCCACCTCACCAGACAGCTCACCATCCACCTCACCAGGCAGCTCACCAGACAGCTCACCATCCACCTCACCATCCACCTCACCCGGCAGCTCACTATCCACCTCACCAGGCAGCTCACAGTCCACCTCACCAGGCAGCTCACAGTCCACCTCACCAGGCAGCTCAACATCAACCTCACCAGGCAGCTCACCATCCACCTCACCAGGCAGCTCACCATCCACCTCACCAGGCAGCATCCACCTCACCAGGCAGCTCACCATCCACCTCAGCAGGCAGCTCACCATCCACCTCACCATCCATCTCACCAGGCAGCTCACCATCCACCTCACCAGGCAACTCAACAGGCAGCTCACCATCCACCTCACCAGGCAGCTCACCAGCCACCTCACCAGGCAGCTCACCATCCACCTCACCAGGCAACTCAACAGGCAGCTCACCATCCACCTCACCATCCATCTCACCAGACAGCTCACCATCCACCTCACCATCCACCTCACCAGACAGCTCACCATCCACCTCACCAGACAGCTCACCATCCACCTCACCATCCACCTCACCATCCACCTCACCAGACAGCAGTATCTGTGGGTGGTCTCTAATAGACTAATAATTACTTATGTAAGTAAATAAAATGAAACAATACGAATCCACAGATTATTACTTATTACTTATAACAACATTTTATTAGTATAAAAACACTGAATCAAAATCATATTCAGCACAAGATGTACTAGATGTACAAGATATACTAGATGTACTAGATATACTAGATATACTAGATGTACTAGATATACTAGATGTACTAGATATACTAGATGTACTAGATGTACTAGATATACTAGAAGTACACGATATACTAGATGTGCTAGATGTACTAGATATACTAGAAGTACTAGATATACTAGATATACTAGATGTACTAGATATACTAGATGTACTAGATATACTAGATGTACTAGATATACTAGATATACTAGATGTACTAGATATACTAGATGTACTAGATATACTAGATGTACTAGATGTACTAGATATACTAGAAGTACACGATATACTAGATGTGCTAGATGTACAAGATATACTAGATGTACTAGATATACTAGATATACTAGATGTACTAGAAGTACAAGATGTACGAGATGTACTAGAAGTACAAGATATACTAGATGTACAAGATATACTAGATGTACTAGATATACTAGATGTACTAGATGTACTAGAAGTACAAGATACTACTAGATGTATTAGATATACTAGATGTACTAGACGTACTAGAAGTACAAGACATACTAGATGTACAAGATATACTAGATGTACTAGATGTACTAGAAGTACAATATATACTAGAAGTACAAGATATACTAGATGTATTAGATATACTAGATGTACTAGACGTACTAGAAGTACAAGACATACTAGAAGTACAAGATACTACTAGATGTACTAGATGTACAAGATATACTAGAAGTACAATATACTACTAGATGTACTAGATGTACATGATATACTAGATGTAATAGATGTACTAGAAGTACAAGATACTACTAGATGTACTAGATGTACTAGATGTACAAGATATACTAGATGTACTAGAAGTACAAGATACTACTAGATGTACTAGATGTACTAGATGTACTAGAAGTACAAGATACTACTAGATGTACAAGATGTACTAGATGTACAAGATATACTAGATGTACTAGATGTACTAGATGTACTAGATGTACAAGATATACTAGATGTACTAGATGTACTAGAAGTACAAGATACTACTAGATATACTAGAAGTACAAGATACTACTAGATGTACTAGAAGTACAAGATACTACTAGATGTACTAGAAGTACTAGAAGTACAAGATACTACTAGATGTACTAGATGTACTAGATGTACAAGATATACTAGATGTACTAGAAGTACAAGATACTACTAGATGTACTAGATGTACTAGATGTACTAGAAGTACAAGATACTACTAGATGTACAAGATGTACTAGATGTACAAGATATACTAGATGTACTAGATGTACTAGATGTACTAGATGTACAAGATATACTAGATGTACTAGATGTACTAGAAGTACAAGATACTACTAGATATACTAGAAGTACAAGATACTACTAGATGTACTAGAAGTACAAGATACTACTAGATGTACTAGAAGTACTAGAAGTACAAGATACTACTAGATGTACTAGAAGTACAAGATACTACTAGATATACTAGATGTACTAGAAGTACAAGATACTACTAGATGTACTAGAAGTACAAGATACTACTAGATGTACTAGATATACTAGAAGTACTAGATGTACTAGAAATATAAGATTGTCACGCCCTGGTCGAAGTAATGTATGTTTGTCTTCATTTATTTGGTCAGGCCAGGGTGTGACATGAGTTATTGTGGTGCGTTTTTGTCTTGGGGTTTTGTGGGGTGTCTAGCTTAGTCTATGGCTGCCTGAGCTGGCCAGGGTGTGACATGGGTTATTGTGGTGCGTTTTTGTCTTGGGGTTTTGTGGGGTGTCTAGCTTAGTCTATGGCTGCCTGAGGCGGTTCTCAATCAGAGTCAGGTGATTATCGTTGTCTCTGATTGGGAACCATATTTAGGTAGCCATATTCTTTGAGTATTTCGTGGGTGATTGTTCCTGTCTCTGTGTTAGTTGTCACCAGATAGGCTGTGTAGGTTTTCACGTTCCGTTTGTTGTTTTTGTATTGTTCGTGTTTTTTCGTCTATTAAAGATGTATCGAACTAACCACGCTGCATTTTGGTCCGACACTCATTCCACGGAAGAAAACCGTAACAAAGATACGCTAGATGTACTAGATATACTAGATGTACTAGAAGTACAATATACTACTAGATGTACTAGATGTACTAGATGTACTAGAAGTACAATATACTACTAGATATATTAGATGTACTAGAAGTACAAGATACTACTAGATGTACTAGATGTACTAGAAGTACAAGATACTACTAGATGTACTAGATGTACTAGATGTACAAGATACTACTAGATGTACAAGATACTACTAGATGTACTAGATGTACTAGAAGTACAAGATACTACTAGATGTAATAGATGTACTAGATGTACTAGAAGTACAAGATACTACTAGATGTACTAGATGTACTAGAAGTACAAGATACTACTAGATGTACTAGAAGTACAAGATACTACTAGATGTACTAGATATACTAGATGTACTAGAAGTACAAGATACTACTAGATGTACTAGAAGTACAAGATACTACTAGATGTACAAGATACTACTAGATGTACTAGAAGTACAAGATACTACTAAATGTACTAGATGTACTAGATGTACTAGAAGTACAAGATACTACTAAATGTACAAGATACTACTAGATGTACTAGATGTACTAGAAGTACAAGATACTACTAGATGTACAAGATACTACTAGATGTACTAGATGTACTACAAGTACAAGATACTACTAGATGTACTAGATGTACTAGATATACTAGAAGTACAAGATACTACTAGATGTACTAGAAGTACAAGATACTACTAAATGTACTAGATGTACTAGATGTACTAGAAGTACAAGATACTACTAAATGTACTAGATGTACTAGATGTACTAGAAGTACTAGATACTACTAGATGTACAAGATACTACTAGATGTACAAGATACTACTAGATGTACTATATGTACTATAAGTACAAGATACTACTAGATGTACTAGATGTACTAGAAGTACAGCTATCTCTCTCAGAATGACCTGCTTGATCCAAATCAGTCAGGTTTCAAGACTAGTCATTCAACTGAGACTGCTCTTCTCTGTATCACGGAGGCGCTCCGCACCGCTAAAGCTAACTCTCTCTCCTCTGCTCTCATCCTTCTAGACCTATCGGCTGCCTTCGATACTGTGAACCATCAGATCCTCCTCTCCACCCTCTCCGAGTTGGGCATCTCTGGCGCGGCCCACGCTTGGATTGCGTCCTACCTGACAGGTCGCTCCTACCAGGTGGCGTGGCGAGAATCTGTCTCCTCACCACGCGCTCTCACCACTGGTGTCCCCCAGGGCTCTGTTCTAGGCCCTCTCCTATTCTCGCTATACACCAAGTCACTTGGCTCTGTCATAACCTCACATGGTCTCTCCTATCATTGCTATGCAGACGACACACAATTAATCTTCTCCTTTCCCCCTTCTGATGACCAGGTGGCGAATCGCATCTCTGCATGTCTGGCAGACATATCAGTGTGGATGACGGATCACCACCTCAAGCTGAACTTCGGCAAGACGGAGCTGCTCTTCCTCCCGGGGAAGGACTGCCCGTTCCATGATCTCGCCATCACGGTTGACAACTCCATTGTGTCCTCCTCCCAGAGCGCTAAGAACCTTGGTGTGATCCTGGACAACACCCTGTCGTTCTCAACTAACATCAAGACGGTGGCACGTTCCTGTAGGTTCATGCTCTACAACATCCGCAGAGTACGACCCTGCCTCACACAGGAAGCGGCGCAGGTCCTAATCCAGGCACTTGTCATCTCCCGTCTGGATTACTGCAACTCGCTGTTGGCTGGGCTCCCTGCCTGTGCCATTAAACCCCTACAACTCATCCAGAACGCCGCAGCCCGTCTAGTGTTCAACCTTCCCAAGTTCTCTCACGTCACCCCGCTCCTCCGCTCTCTCCACTGGCTTCCAGTTGAAGCTCGCATCCGCTACAAGACCATGGTGCTTGCCTACGGAGCTGTGAGGGGAACGGCACCTCAGTACCTCCAGGCTCTGATCAGGCCCTACACCCAAATAAGGGCACTGCGTTCATCCACCTCTGGCCTGCTCGTCTCCCTACCACTGAGGAAGTACAGTTCCCGCTCAGCCCAGTCAAAACTGTTCGCTGCTCTGGCTCCCCAATGGTGGAACAAACTCCCTCACGACGCCAGGACAGCGGAGTCAATCACCACCTTCCGGAGACACCTGAAACCCCACCTCTTTAAGGAATACTTAGGATAGGATAAAGTAATCCTTCTCACCCCCTCCCCCCTTAAAATATTTAGATGCACTATTGTAAAGTGGCTGTTCCACTGGATGTCATAAGGTGAATGCACCAATTTGTAAGTCGCTCTGGATAAGAGCGTCTGCTAAATGACTTAAATGTAAATGTAAGTACAAGATACTACTAGATGTACTAGATGTACTAGAAGTACAAGATACTACTAGATGTACTAGATGTACTATAAGTACAAGACACTACTAGATGTACTAGATGTACTAGAAGTACAAGATACTACTAGATGTATTAGATGTACTAGAAGTACAAGATACTACTAGATGTACTAGATGTACTAGAAGTACAAGATACTACTAGATGTACTAGATGTACTAGAAGTACAAGATACTACTAGATGTACAAGATACTACTAGATGTACTAGATGTACTAGATGTACAAGATACTACTAGATGTACTAGATGTACTAGAAGTACAAGATACTACTAGATATACTAGATGTACTAGAAGTACAAGATACTACTAGATGTACTAGATGTACTAGAAGTACAAGATACTACTAGATGTACTAGAAGTACAAAATACTACTAGATGTACTAGATGTACTAGAAGTACAAGATACTACTAGATGTACTAGAAGTACAAAATGCTACTTGATGTACTAAATGTACTAGATGTACTAGATATCCTAGAAGTACAAGATACTACTAGATGTACTAGAAGTACAAGATACTACTAGATGTACTAGATGTTATTTGCTATTACGGCAAGGGGCAGTGCTGTGATTAAATAAATGTTGTATCATTGGTCCAAAGTCATCCATCACTGATTAAAGGGGCGCTTCTCTAAGTATTAATCTCACACTGAGTCCATTACAATGCCCTAAAGGACACACACACACACACCACTCTGTAGGGTATGAAGTAATTACTCTATTGTAATGTTATTGTTTTATGTGTGATGATAATGTGCTTTGTACTAAATGTACTAAAGCACTTAAAACTGCCGGGCCGTCCTCCTCACTTACTACGATGAGGAACCATTAGTAAAGCGTCTAGGTGTAGCAAGTAAGGCGGAGTCAGGGAGTCAGGTAAGGCGGAGTCAGGTAAGACGGAGTCAGGTAAGGCGTAGTCAGGTAAGGCGGAGCCAGGTAAGGCGTAGTCAGGTAAGGCGTAGTCAGGTAAGGCGGAGTCAGGTAAGGCGGAGTCAGGTAAGGCATCAGGTA
>NC_060183.1:7139935-7158963 GCF_021184085.1 Oncorhynchus gorbuscha
CGGCTAGTGGCTACGATACGGCAACTCCGGCTAGTGGCTACGATACAGCAACTGCGGCTAGTAGCTATGATACGGCAACTCCGGCTAGTAGCTGCGATACGGCAACTCCGGCTAGTGGCTGACGACACGGCAACTCCGGCTAGTGCTCACGATACGGCGCTCGGCTGGTAGCTCACGATACGCAACTGCGGCTAGTAGCTACGATACGCAACTCCGGCTAGTAGCTACGATACGGCAACTCCGGCTAGTGGCTGCGACACGGCACTCCGGCTAGTGGCTGCGATACGACAACCCTGGTAGCTACGAGTGGCTGGTACGACAACTCCCGGCTAGTAGCTGCGATACGGCTAGGCTGGCTGGCTGCGATACGACAACTCCGGCTAGTGGCTACGATCGGCAACTCCCGGCTAGTGGCTACGATACGACAACTCCGGCTAGTGGCTACGATACGACAACTCCGGCTAGTGGCTGCGATACGGCAACTCCGGCTAGAGGCTACGATACGGCAACTCCGGCTAGTGGCACGACAACTCCGGCTGAGTAGCGGAACTCCGGCTAGTGGCTGCGATATGACAACTCCGGCTAGTGGCTACGATACGGTAACTCCGGCTAGTAGCTACGATATGGCAACTCCGGCTAGTGGCTACGATACGGCAACTCCGGCTAGTAGCTACGATACGGCAACTACGGCTAGTGGCTACGATACGGCAACTCCGGCTAGTGGCTACGATACGACAACTCCGGCTAGTGGCTACGATACGGCAACTCCGGCTAGTGGCTACGATACGACAACTCCGGCTAGTGGCTACGATACGACAACTCCGGCTAATGGCTACGATACGGCAACTCCGGCTAGAGGCTACGATATGGCAACTCCGGCTAGTGGCTACGATACGGAAACTCCGGCTAGTGGCAACGATACGGCAACACCGGCTAGTGGCACGATACGGAAACTCCGGCTAGTGGCTATGAATAAGGTCACGGACTGACGATAATGAATATAAGGAGAAGAAGTGGGAGTCTGACAGACAGGCAGACAGACAGGCAGACAGACAGACAGACAGACAGACAGACAGACAGACAGACAGACAGACAGACAGACAGACAGACAGACAGACAGACAGACAGACAGACAGACAGGCAGACAGACAGGCAGACGGAGAGACGAACAGGCAGACAGACAGACAGACAGACAGACGGAGAGACGAACAGACTACTGTACAGAAGTACAGATGGTTCCACTGAGCTGTGGTTAGAGACACATGAACAGGCCTCTTTCTCTCTGCAACTCTGCAGAGTGAAGAAACATCCGCAGTTTAAACAGATCCCCTGTGCCGGTTGAACCCTGGGCTACTGAAGAATCAGGACATAAAACAGAGAGACGAAAGAGGAAAGAGAAGGAGAGGAGGAAAGGAGGGGTGGGGAACAGGGGAGCAGAAAGAGAGGAGAAGGGAGGCCAGAAACAGAACATTAAGCAGAGATATAAGAGAGACAGAGAGAGAGAGAGAGAGAGAGAGAGAGAGAGACAGAGAGACAGAGAGACAGAGAGACAGAGAGAGACAGAGAGACAGAGAGAGAGACAGACAGACAGACAGACAGACAGACAGACAGACAGACAGACAGACAGACAGACAGACAGACAGACTGAGAGAGACAGAGAGACAGACAGAGACAGAAAGAGACAGACAGACAGACAGACAGACAGACAGACAGACAGACAGACAGACAGACAGACAGACAGACAGACAGACAGACAGACAGACAGACAGACAGACAGACAGACAGACAGACAGGGACCATGGGGCAGATTGGGGGGAGAAGAGGGAAAGGAAAGGAAAGCGCCGAGCAGATAGGGAGGAGAGGAGAGGGACCAGAGAGCAGAGAAGGGGGGGAAGAGGGAGAAGAGAGGAGTGGCAAGGAGAGGAGAGGGCAGAACAGAGAGAAGAAAGACTACTGTTATGTGTGGTCTCCAAGGAGAAGAATGGAGCCTAGGAGGCAGTGGTCTCGTGGTCTGTTAGAGCATTGGCTCTGTGATCGTTCCGTTGTTTTCTCTCTATTCTCTTACTCCCTGAACAATACCCATTTTTCTCTAAAACAGGACGACCATCTACAGGGAACTGAACAGCAGGACAGTCACACTGGGAGAGTGTGATGTTTTCAAGTTCACCTCTCTCTGTTCCTGTTGGTCCACGTACAGCTACTCCCCCGGCTGTGTCTAGAATGCCTCCCTACATCCTGGTCTAAAGCAGAATGCCTCCCTACATCCTGGTCTAAAGCAGAGTGCCTCCCTACATCCTGGTCTAAAGCAAAATGCCTCCCTACATCCTGGTCTAAAACAGAATGCCTCCTACATCCTGGTCTAAAGCAGAATGCCTCCCTACATCCTGGTCTAAAGCAGAGTGCCTCCCTACATCCTGGTCTAAAGCAAAATGCCTCCCTACATCCTGGTCTAAAACAGAATGCCTCCCTACATCCTGGTCTAAAGCAGAATGCCTCCCTACATCCTGGTCTAAAGCAGAGTGCCTCTCTACATCCTGGTCTAAAGCAGAGTGCCTCTCTACATCCTGGTCTAAAGCAGAGTGCCTCTCTACATCCTGGTCTAAAGCAGAGTGCCTCCCTACATCCTGGTCTAAAGCAGAATGCCTCTCTACATCCTGGTCTAAAGCAGAGTGCCTCCCTACATCCTGGTCTAAAGCAGAATGCCTCCCTACATCCTGGTCTAAAACAGAATGCCTCCCTACATCCTGGTCTAAAGCAGAATGCCTCCCTACATCCTGGTCTAAAGCAGAATGCCTCTCTACATCCTGGTATAAAGCAGAGTGCCTCTCTACATCCTGGTCTAAAGCAGAGTGCCTCTCTACATCCTGGTCTAAAGCAGAATGCCTCCCTACATCCTGGTCTAAAGCAGAATGCCTCCCTACATCCTGGTCTAAAGCAGAATGCCTCTCTACATCCTGGTCTAAAGCAGAGTGCCTCCCTACATCCTGGTCTAAAGCAGAGTGCTTAATAGGGAACAAATTAAACCTTACGGTGAAACGTTTACTTAAATGAATAAGAATAAGAAATAAAAGTAACAAGTAGTTAAAGAGCAGCAGTAAAATAACAACAGCGAGATTATATACAAGGGGGTACCGGTACAGAGTCAATGTGGAGGCTATATACAGGGTATTACGGTACAGAGTCAATGTGGAGGTTATATACAGGGTATTACGGTACAGAGTCAATGTGGAGGCTATATACAGGGGGTACCGGTACAGAGTCAATGTGGAGGCTATATACAGGGGGTACCGGTACAGAGTCAATGTGGAGGTTATATACAGGGTATTACGGTACAGAGTCAATGTGGAGGCTATATACAGGGGGTACCGGTACAGAGTCAAAGTGGAGGTTATATACAGGGTATTACGGTACAGAGTCAATGTGGAGGCTATATACAGGGGGTACCGGTACAGAGTCAATGTGGAGGATATATACAGGGTGTTACGGTACGGAGTCAATGTGGAGGCTATATACAGGGTGTTACGGTACAGAGTCAATGTGGAGGCTATATACAGGGTGTTACGGTACAGAGTCAATGTGGAGGCTATATACAGGGGGTACCGGTACAGAGTCAATGTGGAGGCTATATACAGGTGGTACCGGTACAGAGTCAATGTGGAGGCTATATACAGGGGGTACCGGTACAGAGTCAATGTGGAGGTTATATACAGGGTATTACGGTACAGAGTCAATGTGGAGGCTATATACAGGGGGTACCGGTACAGAGTCAATGTGGAGGATATATACAGGGTGTACCGGTACAGAGTCAATGTGGAGGCTTTATACAGGGTGTTACGGTACAGAGTCAATGTGGAGACTATATACAGGGTGTTACGGTACGGAGTCAATGTGGAGACTATATACGGGGTGTTACGGTACGGAGTCAATGTGGAGGCTATATACAGGGTGTTACGGTACAGAGTCAATGTGGAGACTATATACAGGGTGTTACGGTATGGAGTCAATGTGGAGGCTATATACAGGGTGTTACGGTACAGAGTCAATGTGGAGGCTATATACAGGGGGTACCGGTACAGAGTCAATGTGGAGGATATATACAGGGTGTTACGGTACGGAGTCAATGTGGAGGCTATATACAGGGGGTACCAGTACAGAGTCAATGTGGAGGCTATATACAGGGTGTTACGGTACAGAGTCAATGTGGAGGCTATATACAGGGTGTTACGGTACAGAGTCAATGTGGAGGCTATATACAGGGGGTACCAGTACAGAGTCAATGTGGAGGCTATATACAGGGTGTTACGGTACAGAGTCAATGTGGAGGCTATATACAGGGTGTTACGGTACAGAGTCAATGTGGAGGCTATATACAGGGGGTACTGGTACAGAGTCAATGTGGAGGCTATATACAGGGGTACCGGTACAGAGTCAATGTGGAGGCTATATACAGGGGTACCGGTACAGAGTCAATGTGGAGGCTATATACAGGGTATTACGGTACAGAGTCAATGTGGAGGCTATATACAGGGGTACCGGTACAGAGTCAATGTGGAGGCTATATACAGGGGGGTACCGGTACAGAGTCAATGTGGAGGCTATATACAGGGGTACCGGTACAGATTCAATGTGGAGGCTATATACAGGGGTACCGGTACAGAGTCAATGTGGAGGCTATATACAGGGGTACCGGTACAGAGTTAATGTGGAGGCTATATACAGGGGGTACCGGTACAGAGTCAATGTGGAGGCTATATACAGGGGTACCGGTACAGATTCAATGTGGAGGCTATATACAGGGGGTACCGCACAGAGTTAATGTGGAGGCTATATACAGGGGTACCGGTACAGAGTCAATGTGGAGGCTATATACAGGGGGTACCGGTACAGATTCAATGTGGAGGCTATATACAGGGGTACCAGTACAGAGTCAATGTGGAGGCTATATACAGGGGTACCGGTACAGATTCAATGTGGAGGCTATATACAGGGGGTACCAGTACAGAGTCAATGTGGAGGCTATATACAGGGGTACCGGTACAGAGTCAATGTGGAGGCTATATACAGGGGGTACCGGTACAGAGTCAATGTGGAGGCTATATACAGGGGTACCGGTACAGATTCAATGTGGAGGCTATATACAGGGGGTACCAGTACAGAGTCAATGTGGAGGCTATATACAGGGGTACCGGTACAGATTCAATGTGGAGGCTATATACAGGGGTACCGGTACAGAGTCAATGTGGAGGCTATATACAGGGGTACCGGTACAGAGTCAATGTGGAGACTATATACAGGGTGTTACGGTACAGAGTCAATGTGGAGGCTATATACAGGGCTTTACGGTACAGAGTCAATGTGCAGGCTATATACAGGGGGTACCGGTACAGAGTCAATGTGGAGGCTATATACAGGGGTACCGGTACAGAGTCAATGTGGAGGCTATATACAGGGGGTACCGGTACAGAGTCAATGTGGAGACTATATACAGGGTGTTACGGTACAGAGTCAATGTGGAGGCTATATACAGGGCTTTACGGTACAGAGTCAATGTGCAGGCTATATACAGGGGGTACCGGTACAGAGTCAATGTGGAGGCTATATACAGGGGGTACCGGTACAGAGTCAATGTGGAGGCTATATACAGGGGGTACCGGTACAGAGTCAATGTGGAGACTATATACAGGGTGTTACGGTACAGAGTCAATGTGGAGGCTATATACAGGGCTTTACGGTACAGAGTCAATGTGCAGGCTATATACAGGGGTACCGGTACAGAGTCAATGTGGAGGCTATATACAGGGGGTACCGGTACAGAGTCAATGTGGAGGCTATATACAGGGGGTACCGGTACAGAGTCAATGTGGAGGCTATATACAGGGGGTACCGGTACAGAGTCAATGTGGAGGCTTTATACAGGGTATTACGGTACAGAGTCAATGTGGAGGCTATATACAGGGGGTACCGGTACAGAGTCAATGTGGAGGCTATATACAGGGTGTTACGGTACAGAGTCAATGTGGAGGCTATATACAGGGGGTACTAGTACAGAGTCAATGTGGAGGCTATATACAGGGGGTACCGGTACAGAGTCAATGTGGAGGCTATATACAGGGGTACCGGTACAGAGTCAATGTGGAGGCTATATACAGGGGTACTGGTACAGAGTCAATGTGGAGGCTATATACAGGGGGTACCGGTACAGAGTCAATGTGGAGGCTATATACAGGGGGTACCGGTACAGATTCAATGTGGAGGCTATATACAGGGGGTACCAGTACAGAGTCAATGTGGAGGCTATATACAGGGGGTACCGGTACAGATTCAATGTGGAGGCTATATACAGGGGGTACCGGTACAGATTCAATGTGGAGGCTATATACAGGGGGTACCGGTACAGATTCAATGTGGAGGCTATATACAGGGGGTACCGGTACAGAGTCAATGTGGAGGCTATATACAGGGGGTACCGGTACAGAGTTAATGTGGAGGCTATATACAGGGGGTACCGGTACAGAGTCAATGTGCAGGCTATATACAGGGGGTACCGGTACAGAGTCAATGTGAAGGCTATATACAGGGTGTTACGGTACAGAGTCAATGTGGAGGCTATATACAGGGGGTACCG
This sequence comes from Oncorhynchus gorbuscha, assembly GCF_021184085.1. Classification (NCBI taxonomy): domain Eukaryota; kingdom Metazoa; phylum Chordata; class Actinopteri; order Salmoniformes; family Salmonidae; genus Oncorhynchus; species Oncorhynchus gorbuscha. The sequence goes on from NC_060183.1 coordinate 7,146,561, forward strand.
GTACAGAGTCAATGTGCAGGCTATATACAGGGGGTACCGGTACAGAGTCAATGTGAAGGCTATATACAGGGTGTTACGGTACAGAGTCAATGTGGAGGCTATATACAGGGATACCGGTACAGAGTCAATGTGGAGGCTATATACAGGGTGTTACGGTACAGAGTCAATGTGGAGGCTATATACAGGGGTACCGGTACAGAGTCAATGTGGAGGCTATATACAGGGGTACCGGTACAGAGTCAATGTGGAGACTATATACAGGGGTACTGGTACAGATTCAATGTGGAGGCTATATACAGGGTGTTACGGTACAGAGTCAATGTGGAGGCTATATACAGGGTATTACGGTACAGAGTCAATGTGGAGGCTATATACAGGGGGTACCGGTACAGAGTCAATGTGGAGGCTATATACAGGGGGTACCGGTACAGAGTCAATGTGGAGGCTATATACAGGGAGTACCGGTACAGAGTCAATGTGGAGGCTATATACAGGGTGTTACGGTACAGAGTCAATGTGGAGGCTATATACAGGGTATTACGGTACAGAGTCAATGTGGAGGCTATATACAGGGGGTACCGGTACAGAGTCAATGTGGAGGCTATATACAGGGGGTACCGGTACAGAGTCAATGTGGAGGTTATATACAGGGGGTACCGGTACAGAGTCAATGTGGAAGCTATATACAGGGGGTACCGGTACAGAGTCAATGTGGAGGCTATATACAGGGGATACCGGTACAGAGTCAATGTGGAGGCTATATACAGGGTGTTACGGTACAGAGTCAATGTGGAGGCTATATACAGGGGGTACCGGTACAGAGTCAATGTGGAGGCTATATACAGGGGGTACCGGTACAGAGTCAATGTGGAGACTATATACAGGGGGTACTGGTACAGATTCAATGTGGAGGCTATATACAGGGTGTTACGGTACAGAGTCAATGTGGAGGCTATATACAGGGTATTACGGTACAGAGTCAATGTGGAGGCTATATACAGGGGGTACCGGTACAGAGTCAATGTGGAGGCTATATACAGGGGGTACCGGTACAGAGTCAATGTGGAGGCTATATACAGGGAGTACCGGTACAGAGTCAATGTGGAGGCTATATACAGGGTGTTACGGTACAGAGTCAATGTGGAGGCTATATACAGGGTATTACGGTACAGAGTCAATGTGGAGGCTATATACAGGGGGTACCGGTACAGAGTCAATGTGGAGGCTATATACAGGGGGTACCGGTACAGAGTCAATGTGGAGGTTATATACAGGGGGTACCGGTACAGAGTCAATGTGGAGGCTATATACAGGGGGTACCGGTACAGAGTCAATGTGGAGGCTATATACAGGGGGTACCGGTACAGATTCAATGTGGAGGCTATATACAGGGGGTACCGGTACAGATTCAATGTGGAGGCTATATACAGGGGGTACCAGTACAGAGTCAATGTGGAGGCTATATACAGGGGGTACCGGTACAGAGTCAATGTGGAGGCTATATACAGGGGTAAATTTTGTACAGAGTCAATGTGGAGGCTATATACAGGGGGTACCGGTACAGATTCAATGTGGAGACTATATACAGGGGTACCGGTACAGAGTCAATGTGGAGGCTATATACAGGGGTACCGGTACAGATTCAATGTGGAGGCTATATACAGGGGGTACCGGTACAGATTCAATGTGGAGGCTATATACAGGGGGTACCAGTACAGAGTCAATGTGGAGGCTATATACAGGGGGTACCGGTACAGAGTCAATGTGGAGGCTATATACAGGGGGTACCGGTACAGAGTCAATGTGGAGGCTATATACAGGGGGTACCGGTACAGATTCAATGTGGAGGCTATATACAGGGGGTACCAGTACAGAGTCAATGTGGAGGCTATATACAGGGGGTACCGGTACAGATTCAATGTGGAGGCTATATACAGGGGGTACCGGTACAGAGTCAATGTGGAGGCTATATACAGGGGGTACCGGTACAGAGTCAATGTGGAGACTATATACAGGGTGTTACGGTACAGAGTCAATGTGGAGGCTATATACAGGGCTTTACGGTACAGAGTCAATGTGCAGGCTATATACAGGGGGTACCGGTACAGAGTCAATGTGGAGGCTATATACAGGGGGTACCGGTACAGAGTCAATGTGGAGGCTATATACAGGGGGTACCGGTACAGAGTCAATGTGGAGACTATATACAGGGTGTTACGGTACAGAGTCAATGTGGAGGCTATATACAGGGCTTTACGGTACAGAGTCAATGTGCAGGCTATATACAGGGGGTACCGGTACAGAGTCAATGTGGAGGCTATATACAGGGGGTACCGGTACAGAGTCAATGTGGAGGCTATATACAGGGGGTACCGGTACAGAGTCAATGTGGAGACTATATACAGGGTGTTACGGTACAGAGTCAATGTGGAGGCTATATACAGGGCTTTACGGTACAGAGTCAATGTGCAGGCTATATACAGGGGGTACCGGTACAGAGTCAATGTGGAGGCTATATACAGGGGGTACCGGTACAGAGTCAATGTGGAGGCTATATACAGGGGGTACCGGTACAGAGTCAATGTGGAGGCTATATACAGGGGGTACCGGTACAGAGTCAATGTGGAGGCTTTATACAGGGTATTACGGTACAGAGTCAATGTGGAGGCTATATACAGGGGGTACCGGTACAGAGTCAATGTGGAGGCTATATACAGGGTGTTACGGTACAGAGTCAATGTGGAGGCTATATACAGGGGGTACTAGTACAGAGTCAATGTGGAGGCTATATACAGGGGGTACCGGTACAGAGTCAATGTGGAGGCTATATACAGGGGGTACCGGTACAGAGTCAATGTGGAGGCTATATACAGGGGGTACTGGTACAGAGTCAATGTGGAGGCTATATACAGGGGGTACCGGTACAGAGTCAATGTGGAGGCTATATACAGGGGGTACCGGTACAGATTCAATGTGGAGGCTATATACAGGGGGTACCAGTACAGAGTCAATGTGGAGGCTATATACAGGGGGTACCGGCACAGATTCAATGTGGAGGCTATATACAGGGGTACCGGTACAGATTCAATGTGGAGGCTATATACAGGGGTACCGGTACAGATTCAATGTGGAGGCTATATACAGGGGTACGGTACAGAGTCAATGTGGAGGCTATATACAGGGGTACCGGTACAGAGTTAATGTGGAGGCTATATACAGGGGGTACCGGTACAGAGTCAATGTGCAGGCTATATACAGGGGGTACCGGTACAGAGTCAATGTGAAGGCTATATACAGGGTGTTACGGTACAGAGTCAATGTGGAGGCTATATACAGGGGGTACCGGTACAGAGTCAATGTGCAGGCTATATACAGGGGGTACCGGTACAGAGTCAATGTGAAGGCTATATACAGGGTGTTACGGTACAGAGTCAATGTGGAGGCTATATACAGGGATACCGGTACAGAGTCAATGTGGAGGCTATATACAGGGGGTACCGGTACAGAGTCAATGTGGAGACTATATACAGGGGGTACTGGTACAGATTCAATGTGGAGGCTATATACAGGGTGTTACGGTACAGAGTCAATGTGGAGGCTATATACAGGGGATACCGGTACAGAGTCAATGTGGAGGCTATATACAGGGGGTACCGGTACAGAGTCAATGTGGAGACTATATACAGGGGGTACTGGTACAGATTCAATGTGGAGGCTATATACAGGGTGTTACGGTACAGAGTCAATGTGGAGGCTATATACAGGGTATTACGGTACAGAGTCAATGTGGAGGCTATATACAGGGGGTACCGGTACAGAGTCAATGTGGAGGCTATATACAGGGGGTACCGGTACAGAGTCAATGTGGAGGCTATATACAGGGAGTACCGGTACAGAGTCAATGTGGAGGCTATATACAGGGTGTTACGGTACAGAGTCAATGTGGAGGCTATATACAGGGTATTACGGTACAGAGTCAATGTGGAGGCTATATACAGGGGGTACCGGTACAGAGTCAATGTGGAGGCTATATACAGGGGGTACCGGTACAGAGTCAATGTGGAGGTTATATACAGGGGGTACCGGTACAGAGTCAATGTGGAAGCTATATACAGGGGGTACCGGTACAGAGTCAATGTGGAGGCTATATACAGGGGCACCGGTACAGAGTCAATGTGGAGGCTATATACAGGGGGTACCGGTACAGAGTCAATGTGGAGGCTATATACAGGGGGTACCGGTACAGAGTCAATGTGGAGGCTATATACAGGGGGTACCGGTACAGAGTCAATGTGGAGGCTATATACAGGGGGTACCGGTACAGAGTCAATGTGGAGGTTATATACAGGGGGTACCGGTACAGAGTCAATGTGGAGGCTATATACAGGGGGTACCGGTACAGAGTCAATGTGGAGGCTATATACAGGGGGTACCGGTACAGAGTCAATGTGGAGGCTATATACAGGGGGTACCGGTACAGAGTCAATGTGGAGGCTATATACAGGGTGTTACGGTACAGAGTCAATGTGGAGGCTATATACAGGGTGTTACGGTACAGAGTCAATGTGGAGGCTATATACAGGGGGTACTGGTACAGAGTCAATGTGGAGGCTATATACAGGGTGTTACGGTACAGAGTCAATGTGGAGGCTATATACAGGGGTACCGGTACAGAGTCAATGTGGAGGCTATATACAGGGGTACCGGTACAGAGTCAATGTGGAGGCTATATATACAGGGGTACCGGTACAGAGTCAATGTGGAGGCTATATACAGGGGGTACCGGTACAGAGTCAATGTGGAGGCTATATACAGTGGGTACCGGTACAGAGTCAATGTGGAGGCTATATACAGGGGGTACCGGTACAGAGTCAATGTGGAGGCTATATACAGGGGGTACCGGTACAGAGTCAATGTGGAGGCTATATACAGGGGGTACCGGTACAGAGTCAATGTGGAGGCTATATACAGGGTATTACGGTACAGAGTCAATGTGGAGGCTATATACAGGGTATTACGGTACAGAGTCAATGTGGAGGCTATATACAGGGGGTACCGGTACAGAGTCAATGTGGAGGCTATATACAGGGTGTTACGGTACAGAGTCAATGTGCAGGCTATATACAGGGGGTACCGGTACAGAGTCAATGTGAAGGCTATATACAGGGTGTTACGGTACAGAGTCAATGTGGAGGCTATATACAGGGGGTACCGGTACAGAGTCAATGTGCAGGCTATATACAGGGGGTACCGGTACAGAGTCAATGTGAAGGCTATATACAGGGTGTTACGGTACAGAGTCAATGTGGAGGCTATATACAGGGGATACCGGTACAGAGTCAATGTGGAGGCTATATACAGGGTGTTACGGTACAGAGTCAATGTGGAGGCTATATACAGGGGGTACCGGTACAGAGTCAATGTGGAGGCTATATACAGGGGGTACCGGTACAGAGTCAATGTGGAGACTATATACAGGGGGTACTGGTACAGATTCAATGTGGAGGCTATATACAGGGTGTTACGGTACAGAGTCAATGTGGAGGCTATATACAGGGTATTACGGTACAGAGTCAATGTGGAGGCTATATACAGGGGGGTACCGGTACAGAGTCAATGTGGAGGCTATATACAGGGGGTACCGGTACAGAGTCAATGTGGAGGCTATATACAGGGAGTACCGGTACAGAGTCAATGTGGAGGCTATATACAGGGTGTTACGGTACAGAGTCAATGTGGAGGCTATATACAGGGTATTACGGTACAGAGTCAATGTGGAGGCTATATACAGGGGGTACCGGTACAGAGTCAATGTGGAGGCTATATACAGGGGGTACCGGTACAGAGTCAATGTGGAGGTTATATACAGGGGGTACCGGTACAGAGTCAATGTGGAGGCTATATACAGGGGGTACCGGTACAGAGTCAATGTGGAGGCTATATACAGGGGGCACCGGTACAGAGTCAATGTGGAGGCTATATACAGGGGGTACCGGTACAGAGTCAATGTGGAGGCTATATACAGGGGGTACCGGTACAGAGTCAATGTGGAGGCTATATACAGGGGGGTACCGGTACAGAGTCAATGTGGAGGCTATATACAGGGGTACCAGTACAGAGTCAATGTGGAGGTTATATACAGGGGGTACCGGTACAGAGTCAATGTGGAGGCTATATACAGGGGTACCGGTACAGAGTGAATGTGGAGGCTATATACAGGGGGTACCGGTACAGAGTCAATGTGGAGGCTATATACAGGGGGTACCGGTACAGAGTCAATGTGGAGGCTATATACAGGGTGTTACGGTACAGAGTCAATGTGGAGGCTATATACAGGGTGTTACGGTACAGAGTCAATGTGGAGGCTATATACAGGGGTACTGGTACAGAGTCAATGTGGAGGCTATATACAGGGTGTTACGGCACAGAGTCAATGTGGAGGCTATATACAGGGGTACCGGTACAGAGTCAATGTGGAGGCTATATACAGGGGGGTACCGGTACAGAGTCAATGTGGAGGCTATATACAGGGGGTACCGGTACAGAGTCAATGTGGAGGCTATATACAGGGGCACCGGTACAGAGTCAATGTGGAGGCTATATACAGGGGGCACCGGTACAGAGTCAATGTGGAGGCTATATACAGGGGGCACCGGTACAGAGTCAATGTGGAGGCTATATACAGGGGGCACCGGTACAGAGTCAATGTGGAGGCTATATACAGGGGGTACCGGTACAGAGTCAATGTGGAGGCTATATACAGGGTATTACGGTACAGAGTCAATGTGGAGGCTATATACAGGGTATTACGGTACAGAGTCAATGTGGAGGCTATATATACAGGGGGCACCGGTACAGAGTCAATGTGGAGGCTATATACAGGGGGGTACCGGTACAGAGTCAATGTGGAGGCTATATACAGGGTGTTATGGTACAGAGTCAATGTGGAGGCTATATACAGGGTGTTACGGTACAGAGTCAATGTGGAGGCTATATACAGGGTGTTACGGTACAGAGTCAATGTGGAGGCTATATACAGGGGGTACCGGTACAGAGTCAATGTGGAGGCTATATACAGGGTGTTACGGTACAGAGTCAATGTGGAGGCTATATACAGGGGGTACCGGTACAGAGTCAATGTGGAGGCTATATACAGGGGGTACCGGTACAGAGTCAATGGGGAGGCTATATACAGGGGTACCGTACAGAGTCAATGTGGAGGCTATATACAGGGGGTACCGGTACAGAGTCAATGTGGAGGCTATATACAGGGGGCACCGGTACAGAGTCAATGTGGAGGCTATATACAGGGCACCGGTACAGAGTCAATGTGGAGGCTATATACAGGGGGTACCGGTACAGAGTCAATGTGGAGGTTATATACAGGGGGTACCGGTACAGAGTCAATGTGGAGGCTATATACAGGGGGTACCGGTACAGAGTGAATGTGGAGGCTATATACAGGGGGTACCGGTACAGAGTCAATGTGGAGGCTATATACAGGGGGTACCGGTACAGAGTCAATGTGGAGGCTATATACAGGGTGTTACGGTACAGAGTCAATGTGGAGGCTATATACAGGGTGTTACGGTACAGAGTCAATGTGGAGGCTATATACAGGGGTTACTGGTACAGAGTCAATGTGGAGGCTATATACAGGGTGTTACGGTACAGAGTCAATGTGGAGGCTATATACAGGGGGTACCGGTACAGAGTCAATGTGGAGGCTATATACAGGGGTACCGGTACAGAGTCAATGTGGAGGCTATATACAGGGGTACCGGTACAGAGTCAATGTGGAGGCTATATACAGGGGTACCGGTACAGAGTCAATGTGGAGGCTATATACAGGGGGTACCGGTACAGAGTCAATGTGGAGGCTATATACAGGGGGCCACCGGTACAGAGTCAATGTGGAGGCTATATACAGGGGTACCGGTACAGAGTCAATGTGGAGGCTATATACAGGGGGTACCGGTACAGAGTCAATGTGGAGGCTATATACAGGGTATTACGGTACAGAGTCAATGTGGAGGCTATATACAGGGTATTACGGTACAGAGTCAATGTGGAGGCTATATACAGGGGGTACCGGTACAGAGTCAATGTGGAGGCTATATACAGGGGGTACCGGTACAGAGTCAATGTGGAGGCTATATACAGGGTGTTATGGTACAGAGTCAATGTGGAGGCTATATACAGGGTGTTACGGTACAGAGTCAATGTGGAGGCTATATACAGGGTGTTACGGTACAGAGTCAATGTGGAGGCTATATACAGGGGGTACCGGTACAGAGTCAATGTGGAGGCTATATACAGGGTGTTACGGTACAGAGTCAATGTGGAGGCTATATACAGGGGTACCGGTACAGAGTCAATGTGGAGGCTATATACAGGGGGTACCGGTACAGAGTCAATGTGGAGGTTATATACAGGGGGTACCGGTACAGAGTCAATGTGGAGGCTATATACAGGGGGTACCGGTACAGAGTCAATGTGGAGGCTATATACAGGGGTACCGCACAGAGTCAATGTGGAGGCTATATACAGGGGGTACCGGTACAGAGTCAATGTGGAGGCTATATACAGGGTGTTACGGTACAGAGTCAATGTGGAGGCTATATACAGGGTGTTACGGTACAGAGTCAATGTGGAGGCTATATACAGGGGTACTGGTACAGAGTCAATGTGGAGGCTATATACAGGGTGTTACGGTACAGAGTCAATGTGGAGGCTATATACAGGGGTACCGGTACAGAGTCAATGTGGAGGCTATATACAGGGGGCACCGGTACAGAGTCAATGTGGAGGCTATATACAGGGGGCACCGGTACAGAGTCAATGTGGAGGCTATATACAGGGGGCACCGGTACAGAGTCAATGTGGAGGCTATATACAGGGGTACCGGTACAGAGTCAATGTGGAGGCTATATACAGGGTGTTACGGTACAGAGTCAATGTGGAGGCTATATACAGGGTGTTACGGTACAGAGTCAATGTGGAGGCTATATACAGGGGGTACTGGTACAGAGTCAATGTGGAGGCTATATACAGGGTGTTACGGTACAGAGTCAATGTGGAGGCTATATACAGGGGTACCGGTACAGAGTCAATGTGGAGGCTATATACAGGGGGTACCGGTACAGAGTCAATGTGGAGGCTATATACAGGGGCTACCGGTACAGAGTCAATGTGGAGGCTATATACAGGGGGTACCGGTACAGAGTCAATGTGGAGGCTATATACAGTGGGTACCGGTACAGAGTCAATGTGGAGGCTATATACAGGGGGTACCGGTACAGAGTCAATGTGGAGGCTATATACAGGGGGTACCGGTACAGAGTCAATGTGGAGGCTATATACAGGGGGTACTGGTACAGAGTCAATGTGGAGGCTATATACAGGGTATTACGGTACAGAGTCAATGTGGAGGCTATATACAGGGTATTACGGTACAGAGTCAATGTGGAGGCTATATACAGGGGGTACCGGTACAGAGTCAATGTGGAGGCTATATACAGGGTGTTACGGTACAGAGTCAATGTGCAGGCTATATACAGGGGGTACCGGTACAGAGTCAATGTGAAGGCTATATACAGGGTGTTACGGTACAGAGTCAATGTGGAGGCTATATACAGGGGGTACCGGTACAGAGTCAATGTGCAGGCTATATACAGGGGGTACCGGTACAGAGTCAATGTGAAGGCTATATACAGGGTGTTACGGTACAGAGTCAATGTGGAGGCTATATACAGGGGATACCGGTACAGAGTCAATGTGGAGGCTATATACAGGGTGTTACGGTACAGAGTCAATGTGGAGGCTATATACAGGGGGTACCGGTACAGAGTCAATGTGGAGGCTATATACAGGGGGTACCGGTACAGAGTCAATGTGGAGACTATATACAGGGGGTACTGGTACAGATTCAATGTGGAGGCTATATACAGGGTGTTACGGTACAGAGTCAATGTGGAGGCTATATACAGGGTATTACGGTACAGAGTCAATGTGGAGGCTATATACAGGGGGTACCGGTACAGAGTCAATGTGGAGGCTATATACAGGGGGCACCGGTACAGAGTCAATGTGGAGGCTATATACAGGAGTACCGGTACAGAGTCAATGTGGAGGCTATATACAGGGTGTTACGGCACAGAGTCAATGTGGAGGCTATATACAGGGTATTACGGTACAGAGTCAATGTGGAGGCTATATACAGGGGTACCGGTACAGAGTCAATGTGGAGGCTATATACAGGGGTACCGGTACAGAGTCAATGTGGAGGTTATATACAGGGGTACCGGTACAGAGTCAATGTGGAGGCTATATACAGGGGTACCGGTACAGAGTCAATGTGGAGGCTATATACAGGGGGTACCGGTACAGAGTCAATGTGGAGGCTATATACAGGGGTACCGGTACAGAGTCAATGTGGAGGCTATATACAGGGGTACCGGTACAGAGTCAATGTGGAGGCTATATACAGGGGGTACCGGTACAGAGTCAATGTGGAGGCTATATACAGGGGTACCGGTACAGAGTCAATGTGGAGGTTATATACAGGGGTACCGGTACAGAGTCAATGTGGAGGCTATATACAGGGGGTACCGGTACAGAGTGAATGTGGAGGCTATATACAGGGGGTACCGGTACAGAGTCAATGTGGAGGCTATATACAGGGTACCGGTACAGAGTCAATGTGGAGGCTATATACAGGGTGTTACGGTACAGAGTCAATGTGGAGGCTATATACAGGGTGTTACGGTACAGAGTCAATGTGGAGGCTATATACAGGGGTACTGGTACAGAGTCAATGTGGAGGCTATATACAGGGTGTTACGGTACAGAGTCAATGTGGAGGCTATATACAGGGGGTACCGGTACAGAGTCAATGTGGAGGCTATATACAGGGGGCACCGGTACAGAGTCAATGTGGAGGCTATATACAGGGGTACCGGTACAGAGTCAATGTGGAGGCTATATACAGGGGGCACCGGTACAGAGTCAATGTGGAGGCTATATACAGGGGTACCGGTACAGAGTCAATGTGGAGGCTATATACAGGGGGTACCGGTACAGAGTCAATGTGGAGGCTATATACAGGGGTACCGGTACAGAGTCAATGTGGAGGCTATATACAGGGGTACCGGTACAGAGTCAATGTGGAGGCTATATACAGGGTATTACGGTACAGAGTCAATGTGGAGGCTATATACAGGGTACGGTACAGAGTCAATGTGGAGGCTATATACAGGGGGCACCGGTACAGAGTCAATGTGGAGGCTATATACAGGGGGTACCGGTACAGAGTCAATGTGGAGGCTATATACAGGGTGTTATGGTACAGAGTCAATGTGGAGGCTATATACAGGGTGTTACGGTACAGAGTCAATGTGGAGGCTATATACAGGGTGTTACGGTACAGAGTCAATGTGGAGGCTATATACAGGGGGTACCGGTACAGAGTCAATGTGGAGGCTATATACAGGGTGTTACGGTACAGAGTCAATGTGGAGGCTATATACAGGGGGTACTGGTACAGAGTCAATGTGGAGGCTATATACAGGGGGTACCGGTACAGAGTCAATGTGGAGGTTATATACAGGGGGCAAATACCGGTACAGAGTCAATGTGGAGGCTATATACAGGGGGCACGGTACAGAGTCAATGTGGAGGCTATATACAGGGGTACCGGTACAGAGTCAATGTGGAGGCTATATACAGGGGGTACCGGTACAGAGTCAATGTGGAGGCTATATACAGGGTGTTACGGTACAGAGTCAATGTGGAGGCTATATACAGGGTGTTACGGTACAGAGTCAATGTGGAGGCTATATACAGGGGGTACTGGTACAGAGTCAATGTGGAGGCTATATACAGGGTGTTACGGTACAGAGTCAATGTGGAGGCTATATACAGGGGTACCGGTACAGAGTCAATGTGGAGGCTATATACAGGGGGTACTGGTACAGAGTCAATGTGGAGGCTATATACAGGGGTACCGGTACAGAGTCAATGTGGAGGCTATATACAGGGGGCACCCCGTACAGAGTCAATGTGGAGGCTATATACAGGGTACCGGTACAGAGTCAATGTGGAGGCTATATACAGGGGTACCGGTACAGAGTCAATGTGGAGGCTATATACAGGGGTACCGGTACAGAGTCAATGTGGAGGCTATATACAGGGGGTACCGGTACAGAGTCAATGTGGAGGCTATATACAGGGTATTACGGTACAGAGTCAATGTGGAGGCTATATACAGGGTATTACGGTACAGAGTCAATGTGGAGGCTATATATACAGGGGTACCGGTACAGAGTCAATGTGGAGGCTATATACAGGGGGTACCGGTACAGAGTCAATGTGGAGGCTATATACAGGGTGTTATGGTACAGAG
>NC_060183.1:7159063-7189063 GCF_021184085.1 Oncorhynchus gorbuscha
TACTAGTATTGATGTTGATCCCATGTCTACTACTACTACTACTACTAGTATTGATGTTGATCCCATGTCTACTACTACTACTACTACTACTAGTATTGATGTTGATCCCATGTCTACTACTACTAGTATTGATGTTGATCCCATGTCTACTACTACTACTACTACTATGATGTTGATCCCATGTCTACTACTACTACTACTACTAGTATTGATGTTGATCCCATGTCTACTACTATACTACTACTAGTATTGATGTTGATCCCATGTCTACTACTACTAGTATTGATGTTGATCCCATGTCTACTACTACTACTACTAGTATTGATGTTGATCCCATGTCTACTACTACTACTACTAGTATTGATGTTTATCCCATGTCTACTACTACTACTACTACTAGTATTGATGTTGATCCATGTCTACTACTACTACTACTACTAGTATTGATGTTGATCCCATGTCTACTACTACTACTACTAGTATTGATGTTGATCCCATGTCTACTACTACTACTACTAGTATTGATGTTGATCCCATGTCTACTACTACTACTACTAGTATTGATGTTGATCCCATGTCTACTACTACCCATGTCTACTACTACTAGTATTGATGTGATCCCATGTCTACTACTACTAGTATTGATGTTGATCCCATGTCTACTACTACTACTACTAGTATTGATGTTGATCCCATGTCTACTACTACTACTACTAGTATTGATGTTGATCCCATGTCTACTACTACTAGTATTGATGTTGATCCCATGTCTACTACTACTACTACTACTAGTATTGATGTTGATCCCATGTCTACTACTACTACTACTACTAGTATTGATGTTGATCCCATGTCTACTACTACTACTACTACTACTAGTATTGATGTTACTACTCCCATGTCTACTACTACTACTACTACTAGTATTGATGTTGATCCCATGTCTACTACTACTACTATTGATGTTGATCCCATGTCTACTACTACTACTAGTATTGATGTTGATCCCATGTCTACTACTACTACTACTAGTATTGATGTTGATCCCATGTCTACTACTACTACTACTACTACTACTACTAGTATTGATGTTGATCCCATGTCTACTACTACTACTAGTATTGATGTTGATCCCATGTCTACTACTACTACTAGTATTGATGTTGATCCCATGTCTACTACTACTACTAGTATTGATGTTGATCCCATGTCTACTACTACTACTACTAGTATTGATGTTGATCCCATGTCTACTACTACTACTAGTAGTATTGATGTTGATCCCATGTCTACTACTACTACTACTACTAGTATTGATGTTGATCCCATGTCTACTACTACTACTACTAGTATTGATGTTGATCCCATGTCTACTACTACTACCCATGTCTACTACTACTACTAGTATTGATGTTGATCCCATGTCTACTACTACTACTACTAGTATTGATGTTGATCCCATGTCTACTACTACTACTACTACTAGTATTGATGTTGATCTGTCTACTACTACTAGTATTGATGTTGATCCCATGTCTACTACTACTACCCATGTCTACTACTACTACTACTAGTATTGATGTTGATCCCATGTCTACTACTACTACTACTAGTATATTGATGTTGATCCCATGTCTACTACTAGTATTGATGTTGATCCCATGTCTACTACTACTAGTATTGATGTTGATCCCATGTCTACTACTACTACTACTACTAGTATTGATGTTGATCCCATGTCTACTACTACTACTACTATACTACTACTAGTATTGATGTTGATCCCATGTCTACTACTACTACTATTGATGTTGATCCCATGTCTACTACTACTACTACTAGTATTGATGTTGATCCCATGTCTACTACTACTAGTATTGATGTTGATCCCATGTCTACTACTACTACTACTACTAGTATTGATGTTGATCCCATGTCTACTACTACTACTACTACTAGTATTGATGTTGATCCCATGTCTACTACTACTACTACTAGTAGTATTGATGTTGATCCCATGTCTACTACTACTACTGATCCCATGTCTACTACTACTACTATATTGATGTTGATCCCATGTCTACTACTACTACTACTACTAGTATTGATGTTGATCCCATGTCTACTACTACTACTACTAGTATTGATGTTGATCCCATGTCTACTACTACTACTACTAGTATTGATGTTGATCCCATGTCTACTACTACTACTACTAGTATTGATGTTGATCCCATGTCTACTACTACTACTACTAGTATTGATGTTGATCCCATGTCTACTACTACTACTACTACTAGTATTGATGTTGATCCCATGTCTACTACTACTACTACTACTAGTATTGTGTTGATCCCATGTCTACTACTACTACTACTAGTATTGATGTTGATCCCATGTCTACTACTACTACTACTATTGATGTTGATCCCATGTCTACTACTACTACTACTACTACTAGTATTGATGTTGATCCCATGTCTACTACTACTACTACTAGTATTGATGTTGATCCCATGTCTACTACTACTACTACTACTAGTATTGATGTTGATCCCATGTCTACTACTACTACTACTACTAGTATTGATGTTGATCCCATGTCTACTACTACTAGTATTGATGTTGATCCCATGTCTACTACTACTAGTATTGATGTTGATCCCATGTCTACTACTACTACTACTAGTATTGATGTTGATCCCATGTCTACTACTACTACTACTAGTATTGATGTTGATCCCATGTCTACTACTGTCTACTACTACTACTACTAGTATTGATGTTGATCCCATGTCTACTACTACTACTACTAGTATTGATGTTGATCCCATGTCTACTACTACTACTACTAGTATTGATGTTGATCCCATGTCTACTACTACTACTAGTATTGATGTTGATCCCATGTCTACTACTACTACTACTAGTATTGATGTTGATCCCATGTCTACTACTACTACTAGTATTGATGTTGATCCCATGTCTACTACTACTACTACTACTAGTATTGATGTTGATCCCATGTCTACTACTACTACTACTAGTATTGATGTTGATCCCATGTCTACTACTACTACTACTACTAGTATTGATGTTGATCCCATGTCTACTACTACTACTACTAGTATTGATGTTGATCCCATGTCTACTACTACTACTACTAGTATTGATGTTGATCCCATGTCTACTACTACTACTACTACTAGTATTGATGTTGATCCCATGTCTACTACTAGTATTGATGTTGATCCCATGTCTACTACTACTAGTATTGATGTTGATCCCATGTCTACTACTACTACTACTAGTATTGATGTTGATCCCATGTCTACTACTACTACTACTAGTATTGATGTTGATCCCATGTCTACTACTACTACTACTAGTATTGATGTTGATCCCATGTCTACTACTACTACTACTAGTATTGATGTTGATCCCATGTCTACTACTACTACTACTACTAGTATTGATGTTGATCCCATGTTTACTACTACTACTACTAGTATTGATGTTGATCCCATGTCTACTACTACTACTACTAGTATTGATGTTGATCCCATGTCTACTACTACTACTACTACTACTATTGATGTTGATCCCATGTCTACTACTACTACTACTAGTATTGATGTTGATCCCATGTCTACTACTACTACTACTAGTATTGATGTTGATCCCATGTCTACTACTACTACTACTAGTATTGATGTTGATCCCATGTCTACTACTACTACTACTAGTATTGATGTTGATCCATGTCTACTACTACTACTACTAGTATTGATGTTGATCCCATGTCTACTACTACTACCCATGTCTACTACTACTACTAGTATTGATGTTGATCCCATGTCTACTACTACTACTACTAGTATTGATGTTGATCCCATGTCTACTACTACTACTACTAGTATTGATGTTGATCCCATGTCCTACTACTACTACTACTAGTATTGATGTTGATCCCATGTCTACTACTACTACTACTACTAGTATTGATGTTGATCCCATGTCTACTACTACTACCCATACTACTAGTATTGATGTTGATCCCATGTCTACTACTACTACTACTAGTATTGATGTTGATCCCATGTCTACTACTACTACTACTACTAGTATTGATGTTGATCCCATGTCTACTACTACTACTACTAGTATTGATGTTGATCCCATGTCTACTACTACTACTACTAGTATTGATGTTGATCCCATGTCTACTACTACTACTACTAGTATTGATGTTGATCCCATGTCTACTACTACTACTACTAGTATTGATGTTGATCCCATGTCTACTACTACTACTACTACTAGTATTGATGTTGATCCCATGTCTACTACTACTACCCATGTCTACTACTAGTAGTATGATGTTGATCCCATGTCTACTACTACTACTAGTATTGATGTTGATCCCATGTCATACTACTACTAGTATTGATGTTGATCTACTACTACTACTACTACTAGTATTGATGTTGATCCCATGTCTACTACTACTACTACTAGTATTGATGTTGATCCCATGTCTACTACTACTACTACTAGTATTGATGTTGATCCCATGTCTACTACTACTACTACTAGTATTGATGTTGATCCCATGTCTACTACTACTACTACTAGTAGTATTGATGTTGATCCCATGTCTACTACTACTACTACTACTAGTATTGATGTTGATCCCATGTCTACTACTACTACTACTACTAGTATTGATGTTGATCCCATGTCTACTACTACTAGTAGTTGATGTTGATCCCATGTCTACTACTACTACTACTACTAGTATTGATGTTGATCCCATGTCTACTACTACTACTACTAGTATTGATGTTGATCCCATGTCTACTACTACTACTACTAGTATTGATGTTGATCCCATGTCTACTACTACTACTACTAGTATTGATGTTGATCCTAGTATTGATCTACCCACTACTACTACTACTAGTATTGATGTTGATCCCATGTCTACTACTACTACTACTAGTATTGATGTTGATCCCATGTCTACTACTATGTTGATCTACTACTACTAGTATTGATGTTGATCCCATGTCTACTACTACTAGTATTGATGTTGATCCCCATGTCTACTACTACTACTACTAGTATTGATGTTGATCCCATGTCTACTACTACTACTACTACTACTAGTATTGATGTTGATCCCATGTCTACTACTACTACTACTACTAGTATTGATGTAGATCCCATGTCTACTACTACTAGTATTGATGTTGATCCCATGTCTACTACTACTACTAGTATTGATGTTGATCCCATGTCTACTACTACTACTACTAGTATTGATGTTGATCCCATGTCTACTACTACTACTACTACTAGTATTGATGTTGATCCCATGTCTACTACTACTACTACTAGTATTGATGTTGATCCCATGTCTACTACTACTACTACTAGTATTGATGTTGATCCCATGTCTACTACTACTAGTATTGATGTTGATCCCATGTCTACTACTACTACTAGTAGTATTGATGTTGATCCCATGTCTACTACTACTACTACTACTACTACTACTACTACTACTACTACTACTAGTACTACTAGTATTGATGTTGATCCCATGTGTACTACTACTACTACTAGTATTGATGTTGATCCCTATGTACTACTACTACTACTACTACTAGTATTGATGTTGATCCCATGTCTACTACTACTACTACTACTAGTATTGATGTTGATCCCATGTCTACTACTACTACTACTAGTATTGATGTTGATCCCATGTCTACTACTACTACTACTAGTATTGATGTTGATCCCATGTCTACTACTACTACTACTACTAGTATTGATGTTGATCCCATGTCTACTACTACTACTACTACTACTAGTATTGATGTTGATCCCATGTCTACTACTACTACTACTAGTATTGATGTTGATCCCATGTCTACTACTACTAGTATTGATGTTGATCCCATGTCTACTACTACTAGTATTGATGTTGATCCCATGTCTACTACTACTAGTATTGATGTTGATCCCATGTCTACTACTACTACTAGTATTGATGTTGATCCCATGTCTACTACTACTACTAGTATTGATGTTGATCCCATGTCTACTACTACTACTACTAGTATTGATGTTGATCCCATGTCTACTACTACTAGTATTGATGTTGATCCCATGTCTACTACTACTAGTATTGATGTTGATCCCATGATGTATGATCCCATGTCTACTACTACTACTACTAGTATTGATGTTGATCCCATGTCTACTACTACTACTACTACTATTGATGTTGATCCCATGTCTACTACTACTACTACTAGTATTGATGTTGATCCCATGTCTACTACTACTAGTATTGATGTTGATCCCATGTCTACTACTACTACTACTACTAGTATTGATGTTGATCCCATGTCTACTACTACTACTACTACTACTAGTATTGATGTTGATCCCATGTCTACTACTACTACTACTAGTATTGATGTTGATCCCATGTCTACTACTACTACTACTAGTATTGATGTTGATCCCATGTCTACTACTACTACTACTAGTATTGATGTTGATCCCATGTCTACTACTACTACTACTACTAGTATTGATGTTGATCCCATGTCTACTACTACTACTACTACTAGTATTGATGTTGATCCCATGTCTACTACTACTACTACTAGTATTGATGTTGATCCCATGTCTACTACTACTACTACTACTAGTATTGATGTTGATCCCATGTCTACTACTACTAGTATTGATGTTGATCCCATGTCTACTACTACTACTAGTAGTATTGATGTTGATCCCATGTCTACTACTACTACTACTAGTATTGATGTTGATCCGATGTCTACTACTACTACTACTACTAGTATTGATGTTGATCCCATGTCTACTACTACTACTACTACTAGTATTGATGTTGATCCCATGTCTACTACTACTACTACTAGTATTGATGTTGATCCCATGTCTACTACTACTACTACTAGTATTGATGTTGATCCCATGTCTACTACTACTACTACTAGTATTGATGTTGATCCCATGTCTACTACTACTAGTATTGATGTTGATCCCATGTCTACTACTACTAGTACTACTGATGATGTTGATCCCATGTCTACTACTACTACTACTACTAGTATTGATGTTGATCCCATGTCTACTACTACTACTACTACTAGTATTGATGTTGATCCCATGTCTACTACTACTACTACTACTAGTATTGATGTTGATCCCATGTCTACTACTACTAGTATTGATGTTGATCCCATGTCTACTACTACTAGTATTGATGTTGATCCCATGTCTACTACCTCGGTAGCTTGATAGACAACATAGACGAACCAATAAACCGCTTTAGACGCTTTAGTGTATATTAGCCACTGTATTTTAAACACAACACACTTCTGTCGTCTAGTTAGTTATCAGATTTAATTTAATATTTGCGGTGTTGTTATTATTGGTCATCTAGCTGGCTGGTTAAGTTAGCATTAGCCTACCTAGCTAACATCTCTGACCATGAGTTCACTAAGCTGCTCTCCTGACGAAGAAGAGGAGGTCTGCTGGACGGAGAAAGAGGGACTGTGGCTGAATGTTGTCGTGAAAGAGGAGAAGGAAGAGGACCATGTCACTATACAAAAACAAGTAGATGCGGTGGCCACGGGATCTGTAAATCTGGACAGTTGCTGCTCTGATGAAATTGAGAGTGACACAGAAGGAATGGATGAGGACTCTGTGAGTGACCACAGTTATGATTCCAGCGCGGAAGCGATGTTTTTGGAAGGAAAAGATCCACTTTTAGATCATGGTAGAGACTCTGACTCGGATGACCTCTGGGTGCCACTCCAAAGAGACCACAGACCTCCATCCCCTACTCGTTCAAACGTAGGAACTGGTTCCTCCAGTATGACCCCTGCTGTCTCTGGCTCCACACCCACCCCGGCCCGGCCATCTAGAGGTGTGAAGAAGTCAGCCCAGAAGCGGAGGAGGGCCAGTGAACCAGCAGCGACAACTACCACCGAGGCAGAGGAACATTGGCACACTGTGCTAGAAGATGACGTGGAGCCACATCCACCAACATTCAGACCGAAAAGGCAGCCAGGGCCTCAGCTGGACATGACTGCAGAGTACATCCCCCGTCATCTTTTCCAGATGTTTTTCTCCTTGTCAGTTCTTGATTCGCTGGTTTCTAACACCAACAAGTATGGGGCTAAGAAACAAGCAGGCAAGAAAGAGGCCTGGAAGCCCATTTCCATCCAAGATCAGTACCTCCAGGCTCTGATCAGGCCCTACACCCAAACAAGGGCACTGCGTTCATCCACCTCTGGCCTGCTCGCCTCCCTACCACTGAGGAAGTACAGCTCCCGCTCAGCCCAGTCAAAACTGTTCGCTGCCCTGGCCCCCCAATGGTGGAACAAACTCCCTCACGACGCCAGGACAGCGGAGTCAATCACCACCTTCCGGAGACACCTGAAACCCCACCTCTTTAAGGAATACCTAGGATAGGATAAAGTAATCCCTCTCACCCCACCCCCCTAAGTTTTAGATGCACTATTGTTAAGTGACTGTCCCACTGGATGTCATAAGGTGAATGCACCAATTTGTAAGTCGCTCTGGATAAGAGCGTCTGCTAAATGACTTAAATGTAATGTTAAATGTAAATGTACTACTACTACTACTAGTATTGATGTTGATCCCATGTCTACTACTACTACTACTAGTATTGATGTTGATCCCATGTCTACTACTACTAGTATTGATGTTGATCCCATGTCTACTACTACTACTACTAGTATTGATGTTGATCCCATGTCTACTACTACTAGTATTGATGTTGATCCCATGTCTACTACTACTACTACTAGTATTGATGTTGATCCCATGTCTACTACTATTACTACTACTAGTATTGATGTTGATCCCATGTCTACTACTACTAGTATTGATGTTGATCCCATGTCTACTACTACTACTACTAGTATTGATGTTGATCCCATGTCTACTACTACTACTACTAGTATTGATGTTGATCCCATGTCTACTACTACTACTACTACTAGTATTGATGTTGATCCCATGTTTACTACTACTACTACTAGTATTGATGTTGATCCCATGTCTACTACTACTACTAGTATTGATGTTGATCCCATGTCTACTACTACTAGTATTGATGTTGATCCCATGTCTACTACTACTAGTATTGATGTTGATCCCATGTCTACTACTACTACTACTAGTATTGATGTTGATCCCATGTCTACTACTACTACTACTAGTAGTATTGATGTTGATCCCATGTCTACTACTACTAGTATTGATGTTGATCCCATGTCTACTACTACTACTACTAGTATTGATGTTGATCCCATGTCTACTACTACTACTACTACTAGTATTGATGTTGATCCCATGTCTACTACTACTACTACTAGTATTGATGTTGATCCCATGTCTACTACTACTACTACTACTAGTATTGATGTTGATCCCATGTCTACTACTAGTAGTATTGATGTTGATCCCATGTCTACTACTACTACTAGTAGTATTGATGTTGATCCCATGTCTACTACTACTACTACTACTACTACTACTACTACTACTACTAGTACTACTAGTATTGATGTTGATCCCATGTGTACTACTACTACTACTACTACTACTACTACTACTACTACTACTACTACTAGTATTGATGTTGATCCCATGTCTACTACTACTACTACTACTAGTATTGATGTTGATCCCATGTCTACTACTACTACTACTAGTATTGATGTTGATCCCATGTCTACTACTACTACTACTAGTATTGATGTTGATCCCATGTCTACTACTACTACTACTACTAGTATTGATGTTGATCCCATGTCTACTACTACTACTACTACTAGTATTGATGTTGATCCCATGTCTGCTACTACTACTACTAGTATTGATGTAGATCCCATGTCTACTACTACTAGTATTGATGTTGATCCCATGTCTACTACTACTACTACTACTAGTATTGATGTTGATCCCATGTCTACTACTACTACTCCCATGTCTAGTATATTGATGTTGATCCCATGTCTACTACTACTAGTATTGATGTTGATCCCATGTCTACTACTACTACTACTAGTATTGATGTTGATCCCATGTCTACTACTACCCATGTCTACTACTACTACTAGTATTGATGTTGATCCCATGTCTACTACTACTACTACTACTAGTATTGATGTTGATCCCATGTCTACTACTACTACTACTAGTTGATGTTGATCCCATGTCTACTACTACTACTACTAGTATTGATGTTGATCCCATGTCTACTACTACTACTACTATGTATTGATGTTGATCCCATGTCTACTACTACTACTACTAGTATTGATGTTGATCCCATGTCTACTACTACTACTACTAGTATTGATGTTGATCCCATGTCTACTCTACTACTACTACTACTAGTATTGATGTTGATCCCATGTCTACTACTACTAGTATTGATGTTGATCCCATGTCTACTACTACTACTACTAGTATTGTGTTGATCCCATGTTGATCTACTACTAGTGATCTTGATCCCATGTCTACTACTACTACTAGTATTGATGTTGATCCCATGTCTACTACTACTAGTATTGATGTTGATCCCATGTCTACTACTACTACTACTAGTATTGATGTTGATCCCATGTCTACTACTACTACTACTAGTATTGATGTTGATCCCATGTCTACTACTACTACTACTACTAGTATTGATGTTGATCCCATGTCTACTACTACTACTACTACTAGTATTGATGTTGATCCCATGATCCTACTAGTATTGATGTCTACTACTACTACTACTAGTATTGATGTTGATCCCATGTCTACTACTACTACTACTAGTATTGATGTTGATCCCATGTCTACTACTACTACTACTACTAGTATTGATGTTGATCCCATGTCTACTACTACTACTACTAGTATTGATGTTGATCCCATGTCTACTACTACTACTACTACTAGTATTGATGTTGATCCCATGTCTACTACTACTACTAGTATTGATGTTGATCCCATGTCTACTACTACTACTACTACTAGTATTGATGTTGATCCCATATTGATGTTGATCCCATGTCTACTACTACTAGTATTGATGTTGATCCCATGTCTACTACTACTACTAGTATTGATGTTGATCCCATGTCTACTACTACTACTACTAGTATTGATGTTGATCCCATGTCTACTACTACTAGTATTGATGTTGATCCCATGTCTACTACTACTACTAGTATTGATGTTGATCCCATGTCTACTACTACTACTAGTATTGATGTTGATCCCATGTCTACTACTACTACTACTACTACTACTAGTATTGATGTTGATCCCATGTCTACTACTACTACTACTACTAGTATTGATGTTGATCCCATGTCTACTACTACTACTACTAGTATTGATGTTGATCCCATGTCTACTACTACTACTACTACTAGTATTGATGTTGATCCCATGTCTACTACTACTACTAGTATTGATGTTGATCCCATGTCTACTACTACTACTACTAGTATTGATGTTGATCCCATGTCTACTACTACTACTACTAGTATTGATGTTGATCCCATGTCTACTACTACTACTAGTATTGATGTTGATCCCATGTCTACTACTACTACTACTAGTATTGATGTTGATCCCATGTCTACTACTACTACTACTAGTATTGTATTGATGTTGATCCCATGTCTACTACTACTAGTATTGATGTTGATCCCATGTCTACTACTACTACTACTAGTATTGATGTTGATCCCATGTCTACTACTACTACTAGTATATGATGTTGATCCCATGTCTACTACTACTACTACTAGTATTGATGTTGATCCCATGTCTACTACTACTACTACTACTAGTATTGATGTTGATCCCATGTCTACTACTACTACTACTAGTATTGATGTTGATCCCATGTCTACTACTACTACTACTACTAGTATTGATGTTGATCCCATGTCTACTACTACTACTACTACTAGTATTGATGTTGATCCCATGTCTACTACTACTACTACTAGTATTGATTGATGTTGATCCCATGTCTACTACTACTACTACTAGTATTGATGTTGATCCCATGTCTACTACTACTAGTATTGATGTTGATCCCATGTCTACTACTACTACTACTACTAGTATTGATGTTGATCCCATGTCTACTACTACTACTACTACTAGTATTGATGTTGATCCCATGTCTACTACTACTAGTATTGATGTTGATCCCATGTCTACTACTACTACTACTAGTATTGATGTTGATCCCATGTCTACTACTACTACTACTAGTATTGATGTTGATCCCATGTCTACTACTACTACTACTACTACTAGTATTGATGTTGATCCCATGTCTACTACTACTACTACTAGTATTGATGTTGATCCCATGTCTACTACTACTACTACTAGTATTGATGTTGATCCCATGTCTACTACTACTACTACTACTAGTATTGATGTTGATCCCATGTCTACTACTACTACTACCCATGTCTACTACTACTACTACTAGTATTGATGTTGATCCCATGTCTACTACTACTACTACTAGTATTGATGTTGATCCCATGTCTACTACTACTACTACTAGTATTGATGTTGATCCCATGTCTACTACTACTAGTATTGATGTTGATCCCATGTCTACTACTACTAGTATTGATGTTGATCCCATGTCTACTACTACTACTACTACTAGTATTGATGTTGATCCCATGTCTACTACTACTACTACTACTAGTATTGATGTTGATCCCATGTCTACTACTACTACTACTACTAGTATTGATGTTGATCCCATGTCTACTACTACTAGTATTGATGTTGATCCCATGTCTACTACTACTAGTATTGATGTTGATCCCATGTCTACTACTACTACTACTACTACTAGTATTGATGTTGATCCCATGTCTACTACTACTAGTATTGATGTTGATCCCATGTCTACTACTACTACTACTACTAGTATTGATGTTGATCCCATGTCTACTACTACTAGTATTGATGTTGATCCCATGTCTACTACTACTACTAGTATTGATGTTGATCCCATGTCTACTACTACTACTATTGATGTATCCCATGTATTGATGTTGATCCCATGATCCCATGTCTTGATCTACTACTACTACTACTAGTATTGATGTTGATCCCATGTCTACTACTACTAGTATTGATGTTGATCCCATGTCTACTACTACTACTACTACTATTGATGTTGATCCCATGTCTACTACTACTAGTATTGATGTTGATCCCATGTCTACTACTACTACTAGTATTGATGTTGATCCCATGTCTACTACTACTACTACTAGTATTGATGTTGATCCCATGTCTACTACTACTACTAGTATTGATGTTGATCCCATGTCTACTACTACTACTACTAGTATTGATGTTGATCCCATGTCTACTACTACTACTACTACTAGTATTGATGTTGATCCCATGTCTACTACTACTACTATTGATGTGTATCCCATGTATTACTACTATTGATGTTGATCCCATGTCTACTACTACTACTACTACTAGTATTGATGTTGATCCCATGTCTACTACTACTACTACTAGTATTGATGTTGATCCCATGTCTACTACTACTACTACTACCCATGTCTACTACTACTACTACTACTACTAGTATTGATGTTGATCCCATGTCTACTACTACTACTAGTATTGATGTTGATCCCATGTCTACTACTACTACTACTACTAGTATTGATGTTGATCCCATGTCTACTACTACTACTACTACTAGTATTGATGTTGATCCCATGTCTACTACTACTACTACTAGTATTGATGTTGATCCCATGTCTACTACTACTACTACTACTAGTATTGATGTTGATCCCATGTCTACTACTACTAGTATTGATGTTGATCCCATGTCTACTACTACTACTACTACTACTAGTATTGATGTTGATCCCATGTCTACTACTACTACTACTAGTAGTATTGATGTTGATCCCATGTCTACTACTACTACTACTACTACTACTACTAGTATTGATGTTGATCCCATGTCTACTACTACTACTAGTATTGATGTTGATCCCATGTCTACTACTACTACTAGTATTGATGTTGATCCCATGTCTACTACTACTAGTATTGATGTTGATCCCATGTCTACTACTACTACTACTAGTATTGATGTTGATCCCATGTCTACTACTACTACTACTAGTATTGATGTTGATCCCATGTCTACTACTACTACTACTACTAGTATTGATGTTGATCCCATGTCTACTACTACTACTACTACTAGTATTGATGTTGATCCCATGTCTACTACTACTAGTATTGATGTTGATCCCATGTCTACTACTACTACTACTACTAGTATTGATGTTGATCCCATGTCTACTACTACTACTACTACTAGTATTGATGTTGATCCCATGTCTACTACTACTACTACTACTAGTATTGATGTTGATCCCATGTCTACTACTACTACTACTAGTAGTATTGATGTTGATCCCATGTCTACTACTACTACTACTAGTATTGATGTTGATCCCATGTCTACTACTACTACTACTAGTATTGATGTTGATCCCATGTCTACTACTATTACTACTACTAGTATTGATGTTGATCCCATGTCTACTACTACTAGTATTGATGTTGATCCCATGTCTACTACTACTACTACTAGTATTAATGTTGATCCCATGTCTACTACTACTACTAGTAGTATTGATGTTGATCCCATGTCTACTACTACTACTACTAGTATTGATGTTGATCCCATGTCTACTACTACTACTACTAGTATTGATGTTGATCCCATGTCTACTACTACTACTACTACTAGTATTGATGTTGATCCCATGTTTACTACTACTACTACTAGTATTGATGTTGATCCCATGTCTACTACTACTACTAGTATTGATGTTGATCCCATGTCTACTACTACTAGTATTGATGTTGATCCCATGTCTACTACTACTAGTATTGATGTTGATCCCATGTCTACTACTACTACTACTAGTAGTATTGATGTTGATCCCATGTCTACTACTACTACTACTAGTAGTATTGATGTTGATCCCATGTCTACTACTACTACTACTAGTATTGATGTTGATCCCATGTCTACTACTACTACTACTACTAGTATTGATGTTGATCCCATGTCTACTACTAGTAGTATTGATGTTGATCCCATGTCTACTACTACTACTAGTAGTATTGATGTTGATCCCATGTCTACTACTACTACTACTACTAGTATTGATGTTGATCCCATGTCTACTACTACTACTACTACTAGTATTGATGTTGATCCCATGTCTACTACTAGTAGTATTGATGTTGATCCCATGTCTACTACTACTAGTAGTATTGATGTTGATCCCATGTCTACTACTACTACTAGTAGTATTGATGTTGATCCCATGTCTACTACTACTAGTAGTATTGATGTTGATCCCATGTCTACTACTACTACTACTAGTATTGATGTTGATCCCATGTCTACTACTACTACTACTAGTATTGATGTTGATCCCATGTCTACTACTAGTAGTATTGATGTTGATCCCATGTCTACTACTACTAGTATTGATGTTGATCCCATGTCTACTACTACTACTAGTATTGATGTTGATCCCATGTCTACTACTACTACTAGTATTGATGTTGATCCCATGTCTACTACTACTAGTATTGATGTTGATCCCATGTCTACTACTACTACTAGTATTGATGTTGATCCCATGTCTACTACTACTAGTATTGATGTTGATCCCATGTCTACTACTACTACTACTAGTATTGATGTTGATCCCATGTCTACTACTACTACTACTACTAGTATTGATGTTGATCCCATGTCTACTACTACTACTAGTAGTATTGATGTTGATCCCATGTCTACTACTACTACTACTAGTATTGATGTTGATCCCATGTCTACTACTAGTAGTATTGATGTTGATCCCATGTCTACTACTACTACTACTAGTATTGATGTTGATCCCATGTCTACTACTACTACTACTAGTATTGATGTTGATCCCATGTCTACTACTACTAGTATTGATGTTGATCTACGTTGACCATGTAAGTCATTTATCTTGAAGTCTACTGAATATAATTAAATGAATTTAGGAGAAAAATCATTAACTCTGTATATGAATATCCTAATTTGACATAATTGTCTCATTGGTGTTGGTACTCCTACTCATTATCATAATGGTCAAAAATATTAACATCTTTAATTAATCCATATTATTTGATTTAGAATGGGAATATGTACCAAAATACATTTAAATAAATAAATCTACGAAAATGACGTTCCTTTTTTCCAAAATAACATGCTGCCACTGTAAATCAAGAACGACCGAGCGGCTGTCAACGCTGACTCCAGCCCAGATCAACAGTGTCCTCTCCCCCCTCATGTTCTCTCCCCCCTCTCTTCTCTCTCTCTACACCTCCTCTATGTTGTCTCTCCCCCCTCTCTTCTCTCTCTCTACACCTCCTCTATGTTGTCTCTCCCCCCCTCTTCCCTCTCTCTCTACACCTCCTCTATGTTCTCTCTCCCCTCTCTTCTCTCTCTCTACACCTCCTCTATGTTGTCTCTCCCCCTCTCTTCCTCTCTCTCTCTAAACATCATCTATGTTCTCTCCCCCTCTCTTCTCTCTCTTCTCTTACGAAAATGACGTTTCTCTCTACACCTCCTCTATGTTGTCTCTCCCCCTCTCTTCCCTCTCTCTCTCTCTAAACATCATCTATGTTCTCTCCCCCTCTCTTCTCTCTCTCTCTCTACACCTCCTCTATGTTCTCTTTCCCCTCTCTTCTCTCTCTCTACACCTCCTCTATGTTGTCTCTCCCCCCTCTTCCCTCTCTCTCTACACCTCCTCTATGTTCTCTCTCCCCTCTCTTCTCTCTCTCTACACCTCCTCTGTGTTGTCTCTCCCCCTCTCTTCCCTCTCTCTCTCTCTAAACATCATCTATGTTCTCTCCCCCTCTCTTCTCTCTCTCTCTCTACACCTCCTCTATGTTGTCTCTCCCCCTCTCTTCCCTCTCTCTCTCTCTAAACATCATCTATGTTCTCTCCCCCTCTCTCTTCTCTCTCTCTCTCTACACCTCCTCTATGTTCTCTTTCCCCTCTCTTCTCTCTCTCTACACCTCCTCTATGTTGTCTCTCCCCCTCTTCCCTCTCTCTCTACACCTCCTCTATGTTCTCTCCCCCTCTCTTCCCTCTCTCTCTACACCTCCTCTATGTTGTCTCTCCCCCTCTCTTTTCTTCTCTCTCTCTACACCTCCTCTATGTACTCTCTCCCCTCTCTTCTCTCTCTCTCTACACCTCCTCTATGTTCTCTCCCCCCTCTCTTCCATCTCTCTACACCTCCTCTATGTTCTCTCTCCCCTCTCTTTCCTCTCTCTACACCTCCTCTATGTTCTCTCTCCCCTCTCTTCTCTCTCTCTCTACACCTCCTCTATGTTCTCTCCCCCCTCTCTTCCATCTCTCTACACCTCCTCTATGTTCTCTCTCCCCTCTCTTTCCTCTCTCTACACCTCCTCTATGTTCTCTCTCCCCTCTTTTCCCTCTCTCTACACCTCTATGTTCTCTCTCCCCTCTCTTCCCTCTCTCTCTCTACACCTCCTCTATGTTCTCTCTCCCCTCTCTTCCCTCTCTCTCTACACCTCCTCTACATTCTCTCTCCCCTCTCTTCTCTCTCTCTACACCTCCTCTACGTTCTCTCCCCCCTCTCTTCCCTCTCTCTACACCTCCTCTAGGTTCTCTCTCCCCTCTTTTCCCTCTCTCTACACCTCCTCTATGTTCTCTCTCCCCTCTCTTCCCTCTCTCTCTCTACACCTCCTCTATGTTCTCTCTCCCCTCTCTTCTCTCTCTCTCTCTCTCTCTCTCTCTCTCTCTACACCTCCTCTATGTTCTCTCTCCCCTCTCTTTCCTCTCTCTACACCTCCTCTATGTTCTCTCCCCCCTCTCTTCCCTCTCTCTACACCTCCTTTATGTTCTCTCTCCCCTCTCTTCTCTCTCTCTACACCTCCTCTATGTTCTCTCTCCCCTCTCTTCCCTCACTCTCTCTCTCTCTTCTCTCTCTCTACACCTCCTCTATGTTCTCTCTCCCCTCTCTTCTCTCTCTCTCTCTCTCTCTTCTCTCTCTCTACACCTCCTCTATGTTCTCTCCCCCCTCTCTTCCCTCTCTCTCTACACCTCCTCTACATTCTCTCTCCCCTCTCTTCTCTCTCTCTACACCTCCTCTACGTTCTCTCCCCCCTCTCTTCCCTCTCTCTACACCTCCTCTAGGTTCTCTCTCCCCTCTCTTCCCTCACTCTACACCTCCTCTATGGTCTCTCTCCCCTCTTTTCCCTCTCTCTACACCTCCTCTATGTTCTCTCTCCCCTCTCTTTCCTCTCTCTACACCTCTATGTTCTCTCTCCCCTCTCTTCCCTCTCTCTACACCTCCTCTATGTTGTCTCTCCCCCTCTCTTCCCTCTCTCTACACCTCCTCTACGTTCTTTCTCCCCTCTCTTCCCTCTCTCTCTCTAAACCTCCTCTATGTTCTCTCTCCCCTCTCTTCTCTCTCTCTACTCCTCTACGTTCTCTCTCTATGTTCTCTCTCCCCTCTCTTCCCTCTCTCTCTAAACCTCCTCTATGTTCTCTCTCCCCTCTCTTCTCTCTCTCTACACGTCCTCTACGTTCTCTCTCCCCTCTCTTCCCTCTCTCTCTCTAAACCTCCTCTATGTTCTCTCTCCCCTCTCTTCTCTCTCTCTACACCTCCTCTATGTTCTCTCTCCCCTCTCTTCCCTCTCTCTACACCTCCTCTATGTTCTCTCTCCCCTCTCTTCTCTCTCTCTACACCTCCTCTATGTTGTCTCTCCCCCTCTCTTCCCTCTCTCTACACCTCCTCTACGTTCTTTCTCCCCTCTCTTCCCTCTCTCTCTCTAAACCTCCTCTATGTTCTCTCTCCCCTCTCTTCTCTCTCTCTACACCTCCTCTACGTTCTCTCTCCCCTCTCTTCCCTCTCTCTCTCTAAACCTCCTCTATGTTCTCTCTCCCCTCTCTTCTCTCTCTCTACACGTCCTCTACGTTCTCTCTCCCCTCTCTTCCCTCTCTCTCTCTAAACCTCCTCTATGTTCTCTCTCCCCTCTCTTCTCCCTCTCTCTACACCTCCTCTATGTTGTCTCTCCCCCCTCTCTTCCCTCTCTCTACACCTCCTCTACGTTCTTTCTCCCCTCTCTTCCCTCTCTCTCTCTAAACCTCCTCTATGTTCTCTCTCCCCTCTCTTCCTCTCTCTACACCTCCTCTACGTTCTCTCTCCCCTCTCTTCCCTCTCTCTCTCTAAACCTCCTCTATGTTCTCTCTCCCCTCTCTTCTCTCTCTCTACACGTCCTCTACGTTCTCTCTCCCCTCTCTTCCCTCTCTCTCTCTCTATCTCTACACCTCCTCTATGTTCTCTCTCCCCTCTCTTTCCTCTCTCTACACCTCCTCTATGTTCTCTCTCCCCTCTCTTCCCTCTCTCTACACCTCCTCTATGTTCTCTCTCCCCTCTTTTCCCTCTCTCTCTCTACACCTCCTCTATGTTATCTCTCCCCTCTCTTCCCTCTCTCTCTCTACACCTCCTCTATGTTCTCTCTCCCCTCTCTTCTCTCTCTCTCTCTCTACACCTCCTCTATGTTCTCTCTCCCCTCTCTTCTCTCTCTCTACACCTCCTCTACATTCTCTCTCCCCTCTCTTCTTCTCTCTCTAAACCTCCTCTATGTTCTCTCCCCCTCTCTTCCCTCTCTCTACACCTCCTCTATGTTCTCTCTCCCCTCTCTTCCCTCTCTCTACACCTCCTCTATGTTCTCTCTCCCCTCTTTTCCCTCTCTCTCTACACCTCCTCTATGTTATCTCTCCCCTCTCTTCCCTCTCTCTCTCTACACCTCCTCTATGTTCTCTCTCCCCTCTCTTCTCTCTCTCTCTCTCTACACCTCCTCTATGTTCTCTCTCCCCTCTCTTCCCTCTCTCTCTACACCTCCTCTACATTCTCTCTCCCCTCTCTTCCCTCTCTCTACACCTCCTCTATGTTCTCTCTCTCTTCTCTCTTCTCTCTCTCTCTCTCTCTCTCTCTCTCTCTCTCTTCTCTCTCTACACCTCCTCTATGTTCTTCTCTCTCTCCTCTCTCTACACCTCCTCTATGTTCTCTCCCCCTCTCTTCCCTCTCTCTACACCTCCTCTATGTTCTCTCTCCCTCTTTTCCCTTCTCTCTCTCTACACCTCCTCTATGTTATCTCTCCCCTCTCTTCCCTCTCTCTCTCTACACCTCCTCTATGTTCTCTCTCCCCTCTCTTCTCTCTCTCTCTCTCTACACCTCCTCTATGTTCTCTCTCCCCTCTCTTCCCTCTCTCTCTCTACACCTCCTCTACATTCTCTCTCCCCTCTCTTCTCTCTCTCTACACCTCCTCTACGTTCTCTCCCCCCTCTCTTCCCTCTCTCTACACCTCCTCTATGTTCTCTCCCCCCTCTCTTCCTCTCTCTACAACTCCTCTATGTTCTCTCTCCCCTCTCTTCTCTCTCTCTCTCTCTCTCTCTCTCTCTCTCTCTCTCTCTCTACACCTCCTCTATGTTCTCTCTCCCCTCTCTTTCCTCTCTCTACACCTCCTCTATGTTCTCTCCCCCCTCTCTTCCCTCTCTCTACACCTCCTTTATGTTCTCTCTCCCCTCTCTTCTCTCTCTCTCTCTACACCTCCTCTATGTTCTCTCTCCCCTCTCTTCCCTCTCTCTCTCTACACCTCCTCTATGTTCTCTCTCCCCTCTCTTCTCTCTCTCTCTCTCTTCTCTCTCTCTACACCTCCTCTATGTTCTCTCCCCCCTCTCTTCCCTCTCTCTCTACACCTCCTCTACATTCTCTCTCCCCTCTCTTCTCTCTCTCTACACCTCCTCTACGTTCTCTCCCCCCTCTCTTCCCTCTCTCTACACCTCCTCTAGGTTCTCTCTCCCCTCTCTTCCCTCACTCTACACCTCCTCTATGTTCTCTCTCCCCTCTTTTCCCTCTCTCTACACCTCCTCTATGTTCTCTCTCCCCTCTCTTCCCTCTCTCTCTACACCTCCTCTATGTTCTCTCTCCCCTCTCTTCCCTCTCTCTACACGTCCTCTATGTTCTCTCTCCCATCTTTTCACTCTCTCTACACCTCCTCTATGTTCTCTCTCCCCTCTCTTCCCTCTCTCTCTCTACACCTCCTCTATGTTCTCTCTCCCCTCTCTTCTCTCTCTCTCTCTCTACACCTCCTCTATGTTCTCTCTCCCCTCTCTTCTCTCTCTCTACACCTCCTCTATGTTCTCTCTCCCCTCTCTTCTCCCTCTCTCTACAGCTCCTCTACATTCTCTCTCCCCTCTCTTCCCTCTCTCTCTCTACACCTCTATGTTCTCTCTCCCCTCTCTTCCCTCTCTCTACACCTCCTCTATGTTCTCTCTCCCCTCTCTTCTCTCTCTCTACACCTCCTCTATGTTGTCTCTCCCCCCTCTCTTCCCTCTCTCTACACCTCCTCTACGTTCTTTCTCCCCTCTCTTCCCTCTCTCTCTCTAAACCTCCTCTATGTTCTCTCTCCCCTCTCTTCTCTCTCTCTACACCTCCTCTACGTTCTCTCTCTATGTTCTCTCTCCCCTCTCTTCCCTCTCTCTCTCTAAACCTCCTCTATGTTCTCTCTCCCCTCTCTTCTCTCTCTCTACACGTCCTCTACGTTCTCTCTCCCCTCTCTTCCCTCTCTCTCTCTAAACCTCCTCTATGTTCTCTCTCCCCTCTCTTCTCTCTCTCTACACCTCCTCTATGTTCTCTCTCCCCTCTCTTCTCCCTCTCTCTACAGCTCCTCTACATTCTCTCTCCCCTCTCTTCCCTCTCTCTCTCTCTACACCTCTATGTTCTCTCTCCCCTCTCTTCCCTCTCTCTACACCTCCTCTATGTTCTCTCTCCCCTCTCTTCTCTCTCTCTACACCTCCTCTATGTTGTCTCTCCCCCCTCTCTTCCCTCTCTCCACACCTCCTCTACGTTCTTTCTCCCCTCTCTTCCCTCTCTCTCTCTAAACCTCCTCTATGTTCTCTCTCCCCTCTCTTCTCTCTCTCTACACCTCCTCTACGTTCTCTCTCCCCTCTCTTCCCTCTCTCTCTCTAAACCTCCTCTATGTTCTCTCTCCCCTCTCTTCTCTCTCTCTACACGTCCTCTACGTTCTCTCTCCCCTCTCTTCTCTCTCTCTCTCTAAACCTCCTCTATGTTCTCTCTCCCCTCTCTTCTCCCTCTCTCTACACCTCCTCTATGTTGTCTCTCCCCCCTCTCTTCCCTCTCTCTCTCTCTAAACCTCCTCTATGTTCTCTCTCCCCTCTCTTCTCCCTCTCTCTAAACCTCCTCTATGTTCTCTCTCCCCTCTTTTCCCTCTCTCTACACCTCCTCTATGTTCTCTCTCCCCTCTTTTCCCTCTCTCTACACCTCCTCTATGTTCTCTCTCCCCTCTCTTCTCCCTCTCTACACCTCCTCTATGTTCTCTCTCCCCTCTCTTCTCCCTCTCTCTACACCTCCTCTATGTTCTCTCTCCCCTCTTTTCCCTCTCTCTACACCTCCTCTATGTGCTCTCCCCCCTCTCTTCTCTCACCCCTTATCCCACTTTCCCTCATCCCTCCTTCCCTCCATCCATCCCTCCCTCTCAGCTTCCCTCTCTCTCCGGCTTTCCTTCCTTCGTGGTAAATGATGCATGGTAGACTCAGACACTGAACAATCATTAGTCAGGTGGCACAGGTGAGCAGAGAGCGAGGGATGGAGGGAGGGAGGGAGGGAGGGGGAGGGAGGGAGGGAGGGAGGGAGGGAGGGAGGGAGGGAGGGAGGGAGGGAGGGAGGGAGGGAGGGAGGGAGGGAGGGCAGCAAAAGGCATGTTCCCTCCCATCAGCTTTTTTCCCTGCACTGCCACAAAACAAGAGGTTGCTTGTGTAAAACTCTGTGTTGGTGGCATTTCCTTCTGTCATCAATCTAGGTAGGAGTACACACACACACACGAGAGAAATACACACACACACACACACACATGGAAGTAATACACAAAGCACACACACATACACAGGGGAGGAATACACACAACACACACACACACACACAGGGGAGAAATACACACAACACACACACACACACACATGGGGGACAAATACACACACACACACACACACACATGGGGGACACATACACACACACATTCACACATGGGGGACAAATACACACAGGAACACACACACACACAGGGGAGAAATACACACAACACACACACACACACACACATGGGGGACAAATACACACAGGAACACACACACACACACATGGGGGAGAAATAAACACAGGAACACACACACACACACATGGGGGACAAATACACACAGGAACACACACACACACACAGGGGAGAAATACACACAGGAACACACACAGGGGAGGAATACACACAACACACACACACACACATGGGAGAAATACACACAGGAACACACACAGGGGAGGAATACACACAACACACACACACACCCACATGGGGGACAAATACACACAGGAACACACACACACACACACACACAGGGGAGGAATACACACAGGAACACACACACAGAGGAGAAATACACACAACACACACACACACACACACACACACACACACACATGGGGGACAAATACACACAGGAACACACACATTCACAAGCACACCCATGGTGACACTCAGACATGAGGACCAGAGGCTTACAGTCGTCACAAAACCCTAGACAGCTATCACCATGGAGATGGACTCCCTCACACTGACTGAAAACAGGATGTGACAATAACAATATGTTCAGTAGGTAATACAGTATACTACCAGTATGTTCAGTAGGTGATACAGTATAATACCAGTATGTTCAGTAGGTAATACAGTATAATACCAGTATGTTCAGTAGGTAATACAGTATAATACCAGTATGTTCAGTAGGTAATACAGTATAATACCAGTATGTTCAGTAGGTAATACACACTACAGTATAATACCAGTATGTTCAGTAGGTAATACAGTATAATACCAGTATGTTCAGTAGGTAATACAGTATAATACCAGTATGTTCAGTAGGTAATACACACTACAGTATAATACCAGTATGTTCAGTAGGTAATACAGTATAATACCAGTATGTTCAGTAGGTAATACAGTATAATACCAGTATGTTCAGTAGGTAATACACACTACAGTATAATACCAGTATGTTCAGTATGTAATACAGTATACTACCAGTATGTTCAGTAGGTAATACAGTATAATACCAGTATGTTCAGTAGGTAATACAGTATAATACCAGTATGTTCAGTAGGTAATACAGTATAATACCAGAATGTTCAGTAGGTAATACAGTATAATACCAGTATGTTCAGTAGGTAATACAGTATAATACCAGTATGTTCAGTAGGTAATACAGTATACTACCAGTATGTTCAGTAGGTAATACAGTATAATACCAGTATATTCAGTAGGTGATACAGTATAATACCAGTATGTTCAGTAGGTAATACAGTATAATACCAGTATGTTCAGTAGGTAATACACACTACAGTATAATACCAGTATGTTCAGTAGGTAATACAGTATAATACCAGTATGTTCAGTAGGTAATACAGTATAATACCAGTATGTTCAGTAGGTAATACAGTATAATACCAGTATGTTCAGTAGGTAATACAGTATAATACCAGTATGTTCAGTAGGTAATACACACTACAGTATAATACCAGTATGTTCAGTATGTAATACAGTATACTACCAGTATGTTCAGTAGGTAATACAGTATAATACCAGTATGTTCAGTAGGTAATACAGTATAATACCAGTATGTTCAGTAGGTAATACAGTATAATACCAGTATGTTCAGTAGGTAATACAGTATAATACCAGTATGTTCAGTAGGTAATACAGTATAATACCAGTATGTTCAGTAGGTAATACACACTACAGTATAATACCAGTATGTTCAGTAGGTAATACAGTATACTACCAGTATGTTCAGTAGGTAATACAGTATAATACCAGTATGTTCAGTAGGTAATACAGACTACAGTATAATACCAGTATGTTCAGTAGGTGATACAGTATAATACCAGTATGTTCAGTAGGTAATACACACTACAGTATAATACCAGTATGTTCAGTAGGTAATACAGTATAATACCAGTATGTTCAGTAGGTAATACACACTACAGTATAATACCAGTATGTTCAGTAGGTAATACAGTATAATACCAGTATGTTCAGTAGGTAATACAGTATAATACCAGTATGTTCAGTAGGTAATACAGTATAATACCAGTATGTTCAGTAGGTAATACAGTATAATACCAGTATGTTCAGTAGGTAATACACACTACAGTATAATACCAGTATGTTCAGTAGGTAATACAGTATAATACCAGTATGTTCAGTAGGTAATACACACTACAGTATAATACCAGTATGTTCAGTAGGTAATACAGTATAATACCAGTATGTTCAGTAGGTAATACACACTACAGTATAATACCAGTATGTTCAGTAGGTAATACAGTATAATACCAGTATGTCCAGTAGGTAATACAGTATAATACCAGTATGTTCAGTAGGTAATACACACTACAGTATACTACCAGTATGTTCAGTAGGTAATACAGTATAATACCAGTATGTCCAGTAGGTAATACAGTATAATACCAGTATGTTCAGTAGGTAATACAGTATACTACCAGTATGTCCAGTAGGTAATACAGTATAATACCAGTATGTTCAGTAGGTAATACAGTATAATACCAGTATGTTCAGTAGGTAATACAGACTACAGTATAATACCAGTATGTTCAGTAGGTAATACAGACTACAGTATACTACCAGTATGTTCAGTAGGTAATACAGTATAATACCAGTATGTTCAGTAGGTAATACAGTATAATACCAGTATGTTCAGTAGGTAATACAGACTACAGTATAATACCAGTATGTTCAGTAGGTAATACAGTATAATACCAGTATGTCCAGTAGGTAATACAGTATAATACCAGTATGTCCAGTAGGTAATACAGTATACTACCAGTATGTTCAGTAGGTAATACAGTATAATACCAGTATGTTCAGTAGGTAATACAGTATAATACCAGTATGTTCAGTAGGTAATACAGACTACAGTATAATACCAGTATGTTCAGTAGGTAATACAGTATAATACCAGTATGTCCAGTAGGTAATACAGTATAATACCAGTATGTTCAGTAGGTAATACAGACTACAGTATAATACCAGTATGTTCAGTAGGTAATACAGTATAATACCAGTATGTTCAGTAGGTAATACAGACTACAGTATAATACCAGTATGTTCAGTAGGTAATACAGTATAATACCAGTATGTCCAGTAGGTAATACAGTATAATACCAGTATGTTCAGTAGGTAATACAGTATAATACCAGTATGTTCAGTAGGTAATACAGACTACAGTATAATACCAGTATGTTCAGTAGGTAATACAGACTACAGTGTACTACCAGTATGTTCAGTAGGTAATACAGTATAATACCAGTATGTTCAGTAGGTAATACAGTATAATACCAGTATGTTCAGTAGGTAATACAGACTACAGTATAATACCAGTATGTTCAGTAGGTAATACAGTATAATACCAGTATGTTCAGTAGGTAATACACACTACAGTATAATACCAGTATGTTCAGTAGGTAATACAGTATAATACCAGTATGTTCAGTAGGTAATACAGTATAATACCAGTATGTTCAGTAGGTAATACAGTATACTACCAGTATGTTCAGTAGGTAATACAGTATAATACCAGTATGTTCAGTAGGTAATACAGTATACTACCAGTATGTTCAGTAGGTAATACACACTACAGTATAATACCAGTATGTTCAGTAGGTGATACAGTATAATACCAGTATGTTCAGTAGGTAATACAGTATAATACCAGTATGTTCAGTAGGTAATACAGTATAATACCAGTATGTTCAGTAGGTAATACAGTATACTACCAGTATGTTCAGTAGGTAATACAGTATAATACCAGTATGTTCAGTAGGTAATACAGTATAATACCAGTATGTTCAGTAGGTAATACAGTATAATACCAGTATGTTCAGTAGGTAATACAGTATAATACCAGTATGTCCAGTAGGTAATACAGTATAATACCAGAATGTTCAGTAGGTAATACAGTATAATACCAGTATATTCAGTAGCTAATACACACTACAGTATAATACCAGTATGTTCAGTAGGTAATACAGTATAATACCAGTATGTTCAGTAGGTAATACAGTATAATACCAGTATGTTCAGTAGGTAATACAGTATAATACCAGTATGTCCAGTAGGTAATACAGTATAATACCAGTATGTTCAGTAGGTAATACAGTATAATACCAGTATGTTCAGTAGGTAATACAGTATAATACCAGTATGTTCAGTAGGTAATACAGTATAATACCAGTATGTTCAGTAGGTAATACACACTACAGTATAATACCAGTATGTTCAGTAGGTAATACAGTATACTACCAGTATGTTCAGTAGGTAATACAGTATAATACCAGTATGTTCAGTAGGTCATACAGTATAATACCAGTATGTTCAGTAGGTAATACACACTACAGTATAATACCAGTATGTTCAGTAGGTAATACAGTATAATACCAGTATGTCCAGTAGGTAATACAGTATAATACCAGTATAGTAATACAGTATAATACCAGTATGTTCAGTAGGTAATACAGTATAATACCAGTATGTTCAGTAGGTCATACAGTATAATACCAGTATGTTCAGTAGGTAATACACACTACAGTATAATACCAGTATGTTCAGTAGGTAATACACACTACAGTATAATACCAGTATGTTCAGTAGGTAATACAGTATAATACCAGTATGTTCAGTAGGTAATACAGACTACAGTATAATACCAGTATGTTCAGTAGGTAATACAGACTACAGTATACTACCAGTATGTTCAGTAGGTAATACAGTATAATACCAGTATGTTCAGTAGGTAATACAGTATAATACCAGTATGTTCAGTAGGTAATACAGACTACAGTATAATACCAGTATGTTCAGTAGGTAATACAGTATAATACCAGTATGTTCAGTAGGTAATACACACTACAGTATAATACCAGTATGTTCAGTAGGTAATACAGTATAATACCAGTATGTTCAGTAGGTAATACAGTATAATACCAGTATGTTCAGTAGGTAATACAGTATACTACCAGTATGTTCAGTAGGTAATACACACTACAGTATAATACCAGTATGTTCAGTAGGTGATACAGTATAATACCAGTATGTTCAGTAGGTAATACAGTATAATACCAGTATGTTCAGTAGGTAATACAGTATAATACCAGTATGTTCAGTAGGTAATACAGTATACTACCAGTATGTTCAGTAG
Source organism: Oncorhynchus gorbuscha (assembly GCF_021184085.1). Lineage (NCBI taxonomy): Eukaryota > Metazoa > Chordata > Actinopteri > Salmoniformes > Salmonidae > Oncorhynchus > Oncorhynchus gorbuscha. The sequence goes on from NC_060183.1 coordinate 7,187,604, forward strand.
GTAATACAGTATAATACCAGTATGTTCAGTAGGTAATACAGTATAATACCAGTATGTTCAGTAGGTAATACAGTATAATACCAGTATGTTCAGTAGGTAATACAGTATAATACCAGTATGTCCAGTAGGTAATACAGTATAATACCAGAATGTTCAGTAGGTAATACAGTATAATACCAGTATATTCAGTAGCTAATACACACTACAGTATAATACCAGTATGTTCAGTAGGTAATACAGTATAATACCAGTATGTTCAGTAGGTAATACAGTATAATACCAGTATGTTCAGTAGGTAATACAGTATAATACCAGTATGTTCAGTAGGTAATACAGTATAATACCAGTATGTTCAGTAGGTAATACAGTATAATACCAGTATGTTCAGTAGGTAATACACACTACAGTATAATACCAGTATGTTCAGTAGGTAATACAGTATACTACCAGTATGTCCAGTAGGTAATACAGTATAATACCAGTATGTTCAGTAGGTAATACAGTATAATACCAGTATGTTCAGTAGGTCATACAGTATAATACCAGTATGTTCAGTAGGTAATACAGTATAATACCAGTATGTTCAGTAGGTAATACAGTATAATACCAGTATGTTCAGTAGGTAATACACACTACAGTATAATACCAGTATGTTCAGTAGGTAATACAGTATACTACCAGTATGTTCAGTAGGTGATACAGTATAATACCAGTATGTTCAGTAGGTAATACCAGTATGTTCACTATATAATACCAGTATGTTCAGTAAATACAGTATAATACCAGTATGTTCAGTAGGTAATACACACTACAGTATAATACCAGTATGTTCAGTAGGTAATACAGTATAATACCAGTATGTTCAGTAGGTAATACACACTACAGTATAATACCAGTATGTTCAGTAGGTAATACAGTATAATACCAGTATGTTCAGTAGGTAATACAGTATAATACCAGTATGTTCAGTAGGTAATACAGTATAATACCAGTATGTTCAGTAGGTAATACAGTATAATACCAGAATGTTCAGTAGGTAATACAGTATAATACCAGTATGTTCAGTAGGTAATACAGTATAATACCAGTATGTTCAGTAGGTAATACAGTATAATACCAGTATGTTCAGTAGGTAATACAGTATAATACCAGTATGTTCAGTAGGTAATACAGTATAATACCAGTATGTTCAGTAGGTAATACAGTATAATACCAGTATGTTCAGTAGGTGATACAGTATAATACCAGTATGTTCAGTAGGTAATACAGTATAATACCAGTATGTTCAGTAGGTAATACAGTATAATACCAGTATGTTCAGTAGGTAACAGTATAAGTATGTTCAGTAGGTACAGACTACAGTATAATACCAGTATGTTCAGTAGGTAATACAGTATAATACCAGTATGTTCAGTAGGTAATACAGACTACAGTATAATACCAGTATGTTCAGTAGGTAA
>NC_060183.1:7194063-7211563 GCF_021184085.1 Oncorhynchus gorbuscha
TTTAAAACCAAACTGACTCTGTGGGAGACGCAGATGCGGAAAGAAAATGTGAGCCACTTTCCCAGCTGCCAGACCATGAAAGAGAAGCTCTCTACCAGTGCGTTCCCGAGCGCACAGTTGGCTGATAAAATAGGTATGCTTGCCGCTGACTTTCGACGCCGATTTGCTGACTTTGAAGCACAAAAAAGCAGGTTGGAACTGCTCGGTAACCCATTTGCTGTTGACGTGGAAAGCTCACCACCAAACCTCCAAATGGAGTTGATTGACCTCCAATGCAATGATGCACTGAGGGCAAAATATGCGGCAGTGGGTGCTGCGGAGTTCGCCCGTTTCCTCCCCGACACAATGCCCCAGCTGCGCATCCAGGCTGCTCAAACGTTGTCTATGTTTGGCAGCACATACCTGTGTGAACAACTGTTTTCTTTGATGAACTTGAACAAAACATCACACAGAAGTCGACTTACTGCTGAACACCTCCACTCAATTCTGAGGATTTCCTCAGCTCAGAGCCTTACCCCGAACATTGATGAACTTGTGGAAAAGATGGGACACCACCAAGTATCACCCTCAACCTCAAACAAGTGAACATTACTGTGCAATCACATATTTAGAGTTTTTACTCAGTTCAAGTTTAAAAGTTAAAGTTTAATATTTGTTTTCACTGCATGTTACTTCTCCTTAAACAAAGTGTTGTTTTTGATTAATAGATTTTTGCACTTTATTTTATTGTATTTCAATCCAATTATAGTTTTAAAATATTTCAGTTGAGTGGATGATAGAAAATTGCTATTATTGTTTTTTTCTTTGAAGTAAATTTAGCCCACTTTTGCTAAAATAGAAAATATAGGCTACTGATGGTGCCTTGAATACCGGTTTCTTTCATTTAATGTTCATGTTATGGGGATTTTTATATAAAGGAAATTTGTCTTTTGTGTCTGTTGAAAATTAAAGATTACTGACAGAGCCATAAGAAAATATTGCTTTATTTATCTGATCATATTGGAATATATTTGTTAGGTTTTCAGTAGGTTCAATTAGGTTCACTAGACTATATGCGTCATTTAAAAATTTTCAATGAACATTCGAACAGTCCGGCCCTCGGCTTGTAGCTAAATTTTTTATTTGGCCCTCCGTCCATTTGACTTTGACACCCCTGGGTTAGAGTGTAGGGGCGGCAGGTAGCCTAGTGGTTAGAGTGTAGGGACGGCAGGTAGCCTAGTGGTTAGAGTGTAGGGGCGGCAGGTAGCCTAGTGGTTAGAGTGTAGGGACGGCAGGTAGCCTAGTGGTTAGAGTGTAGGGGCGGCAGGTATCCTAGTGGTTAGAGTGTAGGGACGGCAGGTTGCCTAGTGGTTAGAGTGTAGTGGTTAGAGCGTTGGACTCGTAACTGAAAGGTTGCTACACGATACGACATTTGAAGTGTCTTTATTGTTTTGGCAATTTTGTGAGTGTAATGTTTACATTGCTTTGCAATGTAAAGATATGTTTCCCATGCCAATAAAGACCTTTGAATTTAATTGATTTGAGAGGGCAAGACAGAGAGAGAGATGGGCGAGGGAGAGAGAGCGCGAGAGAGAAAGAGAGAGGGAGCAAGAGAGAGACAGAGAGAGAGAAGTGGGAGGAGGAGAGGGAAGGAGAGATAGAGAGAGATGGAGAAAAAGAAAGCGAGAGGGGAAGGAGAGAGAGGGGGGAGGGAAGGAGGGAAGGAGAGGTGGAGAGACAGGGAAGGAGAGAAAGGGGGGAGGGAAGTAGAGGTGGAGAGACAGGGAAGGAGAGAGAGAGGGGGGGAGGGAAGGAGGGAAGGAGAGGTGGAGAGACAGGGAAGGAGAGAGAGGGGGGGAGGAGAGGTGGAGAGACAGGGAAGGAGAGAGAGAGGGGGGAGGGAAGGAGGGAAGGAGAGGTGGAGAGACAGGGAAGGAGAGAGAGAGGGAGCTAGAGAGACGGGGAGGGAGAGATAGAGAATGAAGGAGAGAGAGATAAAGAGGGGGAGAAAGTGTAGAAAGTATTTTTGTTTCTGGCCATTTTGAGCCTGTAATCGAACCAACAAATGCTGCTGATGTTCCAGATATTCAACTAGTCTAAAGGCGGCCAGTTTTATTGCTTCTTTAATCAGGACAACAGTTTTCAGCTCTGCTAACATAATTGCAAAAAGGGTTTTCTAATGATCTATTACCCTTTTAAAATTATAAACTTGGATTAGCTAACACAATGTGTCATTGGAACACAGGAGTGATGGTTGCTGATAATGGGCCTCTGTACTCCTATGTAGATATTCCATTAAAAATCAGCCGTTTCCAGCTACAATAGTCATTTACAACATTAATAATGTCTACACTGTATTTCTGATCAATTTAATGTTATTTTAATGGACAAAATATTTTATTTTCTTTCAAAAACAAAGACATTTCTAAGTGACCCCAAACTTTTGAACAGTAGTATACTGTCTATGTACAGTATATGTTTTTGATGTTTGTTCTTTGTTATAGAGACAGATTGTAGAAGTTGTTCTGTTTTGGATAGATAACTCTTCGTGTTCTTTGTTTTAGTGTTTTTCAAGAGACAGACAGACACACTCTCGGTCATACATGCACACACTCTGTCACACATAAACACACTCTCGGTCATACATGCACACACTCTGTCACACATAAACACACTCTAGGTCACACATACACACACTCTGTCACACATAAACACACTCTAGGTCATACATACACACACACTCTAGGTCACACATAAACACACTCGGTCACACATACACACACTCTGTCACACATGCACACACTCTCGGTCACACATAAACACACTCGGTCACACATACACACACTCTAGGTCACACATAAACACACTCGGTCACACATACACACACTCTGTCACACATGCACACACTCTCGGTCACACATAAACACACTCGGTCACACATACACACACTCTAGGTCACACATAAACACACTCGGTCACACATACACACACTATCGGTCACACATGCACACACTCTAGGTCACACATAAACACACTCGGTCACACATACACACACTCTCTGTCACACATACACACACTCTCGGTCACACATAAACACGCTCTCGGTCACACATGCACACACTCTAGGTCATACATACACACACTCTCTGTCCTCTGAGCAAGTCTGAGCATTGAATCCAAAATCCATGCTGGAGACAAAGCTCGTTTAGTTACAAAGCGAGAGTCCCGGACTGTATTCTCTTCAACTGACACAGCTTTAAAAGAATCATTCTGGTCTACGAATGATGGCGTATTCTACTAATACCACGTACTGTACACACACACACACACACACACACACACACACACACACACACACACACACACACACACACACACACACACACACACACACACACACACACACACACACACACACACACACACACACACACACACACACACACACACACACACAATCCTTCTAAAGAACAGATAAGCACACTTCTTATTCTATTCTTATCTTTTTCCATTTTGGGGGGTTTGACGCTGAATCTACACAATCAAATCAAATTGCGTTGGTCACATGCTCTGAATATAGCAGGTGTGGACTTTACAGTGTAACACTTACTTCACGAGCCCTTACAACCAACGAAGAAGAGTTTAAAAAAGCAGGTGTAGACTTTACAGTGTAACACTTACTTCACGAGCCCTTACAACCAACGAAGACGAGTTTAAAAAAGCAGGTGTGGACTTTACAGTGTAACGCTTACTTCACGAGCCCTTAAAACCAACGAAGAAGAGTTTTTTAAAAGCAGGTGTGGACTTTACAGTGTAACTTACTTCACGAGCCCTTAAAACCAATGAAGAAGAGTTTAAAAAAGCAGGTGTGGACTTTACAGTGGAACTTACTTCACGAGCCCTTAAAACCAACGAAGAAGAGTTAAAAAAAGCAGGTGTGGACTTTACAGTGTAACTTACTTCACAAGCCCTTAAAACCAACGAAGAAGAGTTAAAAAGTAAATGGTAACACACTCAAATAATGCGACTATAGACAAGGAGTACTAGCCACCAAGGCAATGTGCAGGGGTACGAGGTAGTTGAGGTAATAATGAGGTAGTTGAGGTAATAATGAGGTAGTTGAGGTAATAATGAGGTAGTTGAGGTAATAATGAGACTATTTACAAGGAGGACTAGCCACCAAGGCAATGTGCAGGGGTACGAGGTAGTTGAGGTAATAATGAGGTAGTTGAGGTAATAATGAGGTAGTTGAGGTAATAATGAGGTAGTTGAGGTAATAATGAGACTATTTACAAGGAGTACTAGCCACCAAGGCAAGGTGCAGGGGTACGAGGTAGTTGAGGTAATAATGAGGTAGTTGAGGTAATAATGAGGTAGTTGAGGTAATAATGAGGTAGTTGAGGTAATAATGAGACTATTTACAAGGAGTACTAGCCACCAAGGCAAGGTGCAGGGGTACGAGGTAGTTGAGGTAATAATGAGGTAGTTGAGGTAATAATGAGGTAGTTGAGGTAATAATGAGGTAGTTGAGGTAATAATGAGACTATTTACAAGGAGTACTAGCCACCAAGGCAAGGTGCAGGGGTACGAGGTAGTTGAGGTAATAATGAGGTAGTTGAGGTAATAATGAGGTAGTTGAGGTAATAATGAGACTATTTACAAGGAGGACTAGCTGCCAAGGTAATTTGCAGGGGTATGAGGTAGTTGAGGTAATAATGAGGTAGTTGAGGTAATAATGAGGTAGTTGAGGTAATAATGAGACTATATACAAGGAGGACTAGCTGCCAAGGCAATGTGAAGGGGTACGAGGTAGTTGAGGTAATAATGAGACTATTTACAAGGAGTACTAGCTACCAAGGCAATGTGAAGGGGTACGAGGTAGTTGAGGTAATAATGAGGTAGTTGAGGTAATTGAGGTAATATGTACAAATTAGTCAAAGGTTTGAATATTGTTGTCACGCCTTGGTCTTAGTATTTTGTGTTTTCTTTATTTATTTGGTCAGGCCAGGGTGTGACATGGGTTTATTTTGGTGTGTTTTTGTATTGGGGTTTAGTAGGTATTGGGATTGTGGTTGATTAGGGGTGTGTCTAGCATAGTCTATGGCTGCCTGAGGCGGTTCTCAATCAGAGTCAGGTGATTCTCGTTGTCTCTGATCGGGAACCATATTTAGGTAGCCTGGGTTTCACTGTGTGTTTGTTGGTGATTGTTCCTGTCTCAGTGTTTGTTGTCACAAGATAGGCTGTATAGGTTTTCACGTTCCGTTTGTTGTTTTTGTATATTTAGTTATTTCGATCATCATACATTTTTTCATTAAAGAACATGAGTAACCACCACGCTACATTTTGGTCCGACTCTCCTTCTACAGACGAACGTCGTTACAATTGTTTCAAATATATATTGATTTATTTAACACTTTTGTTACTACATGATTCAATATGTGTTATTTCAAAGTTTTTATGTTTTCGCTATTATTCTACAATGTAGAAAATTGTCAAAATAAAATAAAGAAAAACCCTGGAATGAGTCGGTGTGTCCAAACTATTGACTGGTACTGTGTATTTAGGTAAGGGTAAAGGGACTAGTCAGTCAGGAGAGACTATAAACAGAGTAGCATCAGCATGTGTGTGTGTGCGTGCGTGTGTGTGTTGGAGTGTAAGTATGTGTGAGCGTGTGGGTAGAGTCTGGTGAATGTGCATCGGGTCAATGTAAATACTCTGGGTAGCCATTTTGATTTTCTGTTCAGCAGTCTTATGGCTTGGGGGGTAGAATCTGTTCAGGAGCCTTTTGGACCTAGACTTGGCGATCCGATACCGATTACCATGCGGTAGCAGAGAGAACAGTCTATGACTTGGGTGTCTCTAAAATGTTTGGGCCTTCCTCTGACACAGCCTGGTATAGAGGTCCTGGATGGCAGGAAGCTTGGCCCCAGTGGTGTACTGGGCCGTACACATTACCTTCTGTAGCGCCTTGCGGTCGGATGCCGAACAGTTGTCATACCAGGCGGTGATACAGCCAGTCCAGATCGAAGGGTTGGAATGTTAACTTGTCTTTCCAGTAGACTTTTATACTTTTGAGGTAAAAAACGGTTGTTTCTTGAGTATAATCTCCCGTTTAAACGGGCAATCTGCAGTCAAAACAATAACGAAGTTTCAGTAAAAAGCTGAGGGGACAGTAGTGGAGAGGGTAGTACGTTTTAAGTTCCTCGGCGTACGCATCACGGGCAAACTGAATTGGTCCACCCACACAGACAGGCAGCAGCGCCTCTTCAACCTCAGGAGGCTGAAGAAATTTGGCTTGTCACCAAAAGCACTCACAAACTTCTACAGATGTACAATAGAGAGCATCCTGTCGGGCTGTATCACTGCCTGGTACGGCAACTGCTCCGCCCACAACCGTAACGCTCTCCAGAGGGTAGTGAGGTCTGAACAACGCATCACCGGAAGGCAAACTACCTGCCCTCCAGGACACCTACACCACCCGATGTCACAGGAAGGCCATAAAGATCATCAAGGACAACAACCACACTCTCTCTCTCCTTACTCCATGTCCTCCTCTTCTAGTCACAAACACTCTCTCTCCTAACTCCATGTCCTCCTCTTCTAGTCACAAACACACTCTCTCTCTCCTTACTCTATGTCCTCCTCTTCTGGTCACAAACACTCTCTCTCTCCTTACTCCATGTCCTCCTCTTCTAGTCACCACTAACATTAGGTGGCTGCTGCCAACATACTGACTCAACCACAGCCACTTTAATAATGGAAATTGATGTAAATTGATGTAAAATATATCAGTAGCTACTTAATATAATGTTTACATACACTACATTACTCATCTCAGATGTATATACTGCACTCTATATCATCTACTGCATCTTTATGTAATACATGTATCACTAGCCACTTTAAACTATGCCATTTTGTTTACATACCCCACATTACTCATCTCATATGTATATACTGTACTCGATACCATCTACTGCATCTTGCCTATGCCGTTCTGTACCATCACTCATTCATATATCTTTATGTACATATTCTTTATCCCTTTACACTTGTGGGTATAAGGTAGTAGTTTTGGAATTGTTAGGTTAGATTACTCGTTGGTTATTACTGCATTGTCAGAACTAGAAGCACAAGCATTTCGCTACGCTCGCATTAACATCTGCTAACCATGTGTATGTGACAAATACAATTTGATTTGTTTTGATTTGGATAGGGTTGAAGAAATGAAACCACTCTCAAAATCATGGACAGAGCTATGGATGCAAAGACTGACTGTCCATGTTCAGAAAATAATAACTTTAATCATGTTTTGTGGATATACGCTTATGCTTTGTTAAAACCTCTTTGGCGAGGCATGCCGCTAGCGCCCCACCTCGACGAAATCCGGTGAAATTGCAGAGCACGAAATTCAAAATACAAAATTCGTAATATTAAACAATCATAAACATACAAGTGTCCTACATCATTAAAAAGCTTAACTTCTTGTTAATCAAACCGCGTTGTCAGATTTCAAAAAGGCTTTACGGCGAAAGCATACCATGCGATTATCTGAGGACAGCGCCCCGCGTACAAAAGCATTACAAACATTTTCCAAACAAGCAGAGGCATCACGAAAGTCAGAAATAGAGATAAAATAAATCACTTACCTTTGAAGATCTTCCTCTGTTTGCATTCCAAAGGGTCCCAGCTACATAAAAAAACAGTTGTTTTGTTCGATAAAGTTCTTCTTTATATCCCAGAAAAATCTGTTTAGTTGGCGCGCTTGATTCAGTAATCCACCGGTTTCCCTCGTTCAAAATGCATACAAATGAATCCCAAAAGTTACCAATAAACTTAGTCCAAACAAGTCAAACAACCTTTCAAAAAAATTCTTGGGTACCCTAATATGTAAATAAATGATAACATGTAAGTATGTATGATAGTATGTTCATTACCGGAGAAAAATAACGAAGTGTGCGCCCTCATCCACGTGTGCCGCAATACTACAGGCAAAATGGGCGACATCTAGAATAACTACAGATTCTAGCTCATTTTTCAAAGAACAGGCCTGAAACTCTTTCTAAAGACTGTTGACATCTACTGGAAGCCCTGGGAACTGCAATCTGGGAGGTATTCCATTGATTTTCCCATAGACAGGCATTTCAATGAGTGGTTAGCTCCAAAAAACATTCAGGATGGATTCTCCTCGGGTTTTCGCCTGTCATATCAGTTCTGTTATACTCACATACATTATTTTAACAGTTTTGGGAAACTTTAGAGTGTTTTCTATCCAATACTACCAATTATATGCATATCCTAGCTTCTGGGCCTGAGTAACAGGCAGTTTACTTTGGGCACCTCAGTCATCCAAACTTCTGAATACTGCCCCCTATCCCTAACAAGTTTTTAACAAACATTGGATTAAAACAACCTCATATTTTGGGTTCTTGAAGAATCAATGGGTATATAATTAAATTATATGTCCAAAAATGGAAGTAGCAACTGAAGACTACCCCTTTAAGACACAGTGACATGTCACAGATAGCCCCTTTAAAGGCAAGAGGACAAACCACAGATAGCCCATTTAAGGCAAGAGGACAAATCACAGAAAGCCCCTTTAATACAAGAGGGCATGTCACAGAAAACCCCTTTAAGACAAGAGGGCATGTCACAGAAAACCCCTCTTATACAACATTTACATTTACATTTAAGAGGGCATGTCACAGAAAACCCCTTTAAGACAAGAGGTTATGTCACAGAAAACCCCTTTAAGACAAGAGGGCATGTCACAGAAAACCCCTTTAAGACAAGGCTACATGTAACAGATAGCCCCTTTAAGACAAGGCCACATGTAACAGATAGCCCCTTTAAGACAAGGTCACATTTCAGCCCCTTTAAGACAAGGCCACATGTAACAGATAGCCTCTTTAAGGCAAGGCCACATGTAACAGATAGCCCCTTTAAGACAAGGCCACATTTCAGCCCCTTTAAGACAAGGCCACATGTAACAGATAGCCCATTTAAGGCAAGGCCACATGTAACAGATAGCCCCTTTAAGGCAAGGCCACATGTAACAGATAGCCTCTTTAAGGCAAGGCCACATGTAACAGATAGCCCATTTAAGACAAGGCCACATGTAACAGATAGCCTCTTTAAGGCAAGGCCACATGTAACAGATAGCCCCTTTAAGACAAGGCCACATTTCAGCCCCTTTAAGACAAAGCCACATGTAACAGATAGCCCATTTAAGGCAAGGCCACATGTAACAGAATGCCCCTTTAAGACAAGGCCATATGTCAATTAGAATGTTTTACTGCTATTCAAAAACCAACTGCCATTCCTCCTATTCAAAAACCAACTGCCATTCCAGCATGACAACGCAACAGAACGGTTGTTGAACTAGCCTACCAATAAGCACGACATTTTTTCTATGAAAGTTTTGATTATTTAATTCAAAATATATGAAGCCAAAGTCATACCATAAACTATAGGCTAGATAGATAAATAGATTGTAGATAGATTTTACTCAAATTTGAGCACGGTTTGTAAGCAAACTTTAGCTAGCTAGCGAGACAGGAAAAAGCTAGGCTAATTTAATTAGCCACTTTGCAAGCTAGCCGGCAAACTCTTATTTGTACTACTGAATATGCCTAATAGATCTACAGACCAAGCCTGACACTGTCAATTAGCTCATTGTTCCTTTTATTTCCGTCTGGAGTCAGATGAGGGGAATGTGTTTCATGAAGCCATTGCTGACCTCTGTTCAATGCACGTAACTGGCAGTGGGATAAACGAGAGGAGGTAGGTATCTACATTATAAAAAATACATTATTTATAATGAGTCTTGGTGATTCAATAGCCTTGTTATCGATTCCCATGACTTTTAACACACTATGTTTTGCGTTAGTCTGGCAGTGACCCAGAACTATCACAGGCAGAGGATCTCTATTGGACGCTGCTGACAACAACTGCATGTAAACTGTTCTTCGCCATCAGGGTAGCCTAGTGGCTAGAGCGTTGGACAAGTAACCGGAAGGTTGCAAGTTCAAACCCCCGAGCTGACAAGGTACAAATCTGTCGTTCTGCCCCTGAACAGGCAGTTAACCCACTGTTCCTAGGCCGTCATTGTAAGTAAGAATTTGTTCTCAACTGACTTGCCTAGTTAAATAAAGGTTATATATATATATATAATTATATGACTACATAGCATCCTGTCTTAATTTCGGGCAGATTAAATCATGTTTCTGAAGATGAACGCATGTTCTTTATCCTTTGTTTTTCCTCTCAGGAACAAGCCAGACAACAACCCATACTATACTGTTCTATAGAGAAGTCAGCTAGACAACCCATACTGTACTGTTCTATAGAGAAGTCAGCCAGACAACAACCCATACTATACTGTTCTATAGAGAAGTCAGCTAAACAACCCATACTATACTGTTCTATAGAGAAGTCAGCTAAACAACCCATACTATACTGTTCTATAGAGAAGTCAGCTAGACAACCCATACTATACTGTTCTATAGAGAAGTCAGCTAGACAACCCATACTGTACTGTTCTATAGAGAAGTCAGCCAGACAACAACCCATACTATACTGTTCTATAGAGAAGTCAGCTAAACAACCCATACTATACTGTTCTATAGAGAAGTCAGCTAAACAACCCATACTATACTGTTCTATAGAGAAGTCAGCTAGACAACCCATACTGTACTGTTCTATAGAGAAGTCAGCCAGACAACAACCCATACTGTACTGTTCTATAGAGAAGTCAGCCAGACAACAACCCATACTCTACTGTTCTATAGAGAAGTCAGCCAGACAACCCATACTGTACTGTTCTATAGAGAAGTCAGCCAGACAACCCATACTGTACTGTTCTATAGAGAAGTCAGCCAGACAACAACCCATACTCTACTGTTCTATAGAGAAGTCAGCCAGACAACCCATACTGTACTGTTCTATAGAGAAGTCAGCCAGACAACAACCCATACTATACTGTTCTATAGAGAAGTCAGCTAGACAACCCATACTATACTGTTCTATAGAGAAGTCAGCCAGACAACCCATACTGTACTGTTCTATAGAGAAGTCAGCCAGACAACCCATACTGTACTGTTCTATAGAGAAGTCAGCCAGACAACAACCCATACTGTACTGTTCTATAGAGAAGTCAGCCAGACAACCCATACTATACTGTTCTATAGAGAAGTCAGCCAGACAACCCATACTGTACTGTTCTATATAGAAGTCAGCCAGACAACCCATACTGTACTGTTCTATAGAGAAGTTAGCCAGAGTTGACTGCAGGAATGTCCACCAGAGAGTTGGTACAGAGATTGACATGGGTCATCATTCAAACAAAGAGAGGCCACAATTGCAATGACATCTCAAAACTGTGCCGGTGTTCTTTTGTCCGTTGTTTAATTGTTTATTATATTATATGCTTAGCTACTACTTATTAGTAGAGGACATAATTCATAAATTGACCATACGGGGTTCTAAGCAATATATACCTTTTTGGTTCTACATGGAACCTTTTTGGTTCTACATGGAACTTTTTTGGTTCTACATGGAACCTTGTTGGTTCTACATGGAACCTTGTTGGTTCTACATGGAACCTTTTTGGTTCTACATGGAACTTTTTTCTTCTACATGGAACCTTTTTGGTTCCTCATGGAATCTTTTTGGTTCTACATGGAACCTTTTTGGTTCTACATGGAACCTTTTTTTCCTCAGAGTGCAATCAACATTCTGTAACAACGTTTGTCTGTTGTAAGAAGAGAGTCAGACCGAAATGCAGCGTGTATGTTACTCATGACTTTAATGAATGAAAACGGTACATGAAATAACTGATATAAGAAAACAACAAATGAAATGTGACACCAATTACAGCCTATCTGGTGACTACAACACAGAGACAGGAACAAACACCCACAAAATACAACGTGAACTCAGGCTACCTAAATACGGTTCTCAATCAGAGACAACGACAAGCACCTGACTCTGATTGAGAATCGCCTCAGGCAGCCAAGCCTAACTAGACACACCCCTAATCAGCCGCAATCCCAAATAATACAAACCCCAATATGAATACAACATATAAACCCATGTCACACCCTGGCCTTCCCAAACATAGAACAAAAACACAAAATACAATGACCAAGGCGTGACAGAACCCCCCCCTAAGGTGCAGACTCCCGGACGCACCTCAAGAGCATAGGGAGGGTCCGGGTGGGCGTCTGTCCATGGTGGCGGTTCTGGCTCGGGACGTGGACCCCACTGCATTAATGTCCTAGTTCCTCCCCTTCGCGTCCTGGGATAATCCACCTTCTCCGCCGACCATGGCCTAATAGTCCTCACCCAGATCCCCACATAACTGAGGGGCAGCTCGGGACAGAGGGGCAGCTCGGGACAGAGGGCCAGCTCGGGACAGAGGGGCATCTCAGGACAGAGGGGCATCTCAGGACAGAGGGGCATCTCAGGACAGAGGGGCAGCTCGGGACAGAGGGGCAGCTCAGGACAGAGGGGCAGCTCAGGACAGAGGGGCAGCTTGGGACAGAGGGGCAGCTCGGGACAGAGGGGCATCTCAGGACAGAGGGGCATCTCAGGACAGAGGGGCATCTCAGGACAGAGGGGCAGCTCGGGACAGAGGGGCAGCTTGGGACAGAGGGGCATCACAGGACAGAGGGGCATCTCAGGACAGAGGGGCAGCTCGGGACCGAAGCAGCCTGGTACTGAGGGGAAGCCCGGTACTGAGGGGAAGCTCGGGACAGAAGCAGCCTGGTACTGAGGGGAAGCCCGGTACTGAGAGGAAGCCCAGTACTGAGAGGAAGCCCAGTACTGAGAGGAAGCTCAGTACTGAGAGGAAGCTCAGGCAGGTAGTAGGCTCCGGTAAATCCTGGCTGGCTGGTGGAACTGGATGATTCAGGTTGTCTGGCCGATCTAGAAGATCTTGGCAGACTGGCACTTCTGGCGGATCTTGGCAGACTGGCACTTCTGGTGGCGCTGGGCAGACTGGCGGCGCTGGGCAGACTGGCGGCGCTGAGCAGACTGGCGGCGTTGGGCAGACTGGGAGCACTGGGCGGCGCTGGGCAGACTGGGAGCACTGGGCAGACTGGGAGCACTGGCGGCGCTGGGTAGACTGGGAGCACTGGCGGAGCTGGGCAGACTGGAAGCACTGGCGGAGCTGGGCAGACTGGGAGCACTGGCGGAGCTGGGCAGACTGGGAGCACTGGCCGCGCTGGGCAGACTGGGAGCACTGGCCGCACTGGGCAGACTGGGAGCACTGGCCGCGCTGGGCAGACTGGGAGCACTGGCGGCGCTGGGCAGACTGGGAGCACTGGCGGCGCTGGGCAGACTGGGAGCACTGGCGGCGCTGGGCAGACTGGAGACTCCGGCAGCGCAGGAGAGGAGAAAGGCTCTGGCTGCGCTAAACAGGCGGGAGACTCCGACAGCGCAGGAGAGGAGAAAAGCGCTGGCTGCGCTGAACAGGCGGGAGACTCCAACAGCGCAGGAGAGGAGAAAAGCCTGGTGCGGGGAGCTGCTACCGGAGGACTGGTGTGTAGAGGTGGCACTGGATAGACCGGACCGTGCAGGCGCACTGGAGCTCTTGAGAACCGAGCCTGCCCAAGCTTACCTGGCTCGATGCCCACTCTAGCCCGGCCAATAGGAAGGGCTGGTGTGTGCCGCACCTGGCTCTGCACCCGCACTGGAAACACCCTGCACTGGAAACACCCTGCGCTCCATAGCATAACACGGTGCCTGCCCGGTCTCTCTAGCCCCACGGTGAGCACAGGGAGTATGCGCAGGTCTCCTACCTGGCATAACTATTCTCCCTTCTAGCCTCCCCCACCAAAAAAAATTTCGGGCTGTTTTTCCGGTTTCCAACAGCGTCGCCGTGCTGCCTCCTCATATTTAGCCGAGTCTATTTCTTCCTTGGGGGCGATATTCTCCCGGCTGCGCCCAGGGTCCTTTTCCGTCTAATTCCTCCTCCCATGTCCAAATCTCCAGGTGGTGCAGCCTCTCCCACTGCAACTGCTCTTCACGATTAACAGGGAGAGTAGGCTCAGGTCTGACTCCTGACTCAGCCACTCTCTCTCTCTGCGCTCTCCCCCGTTACTTTCGGTTTTCGCTCTGCGTCGCTGTGTTTTCCTTTTTGACTCCATTAGCCTGTAGCCCTCTTCGCACTGCTGAAGCGAATCCCAGGCGGGCTCCTGCACTCGTTCTGGGTCGGCCGCCCACCTGTCGATTTCTTCCAACGTCGTATAATCCATGCTTCTGCTGTCCATAACGTCCTCCTTTAGATCCTGTCAGTTTACACACTGCTCGGTCTGTGAGTGGTGGGTGTTTCTGTAACAATGTTCGTCTGTTGTAAGAAGAGAGTCAGACCGAAATGCAGCGTGTATGTTACTCATGACTTTAACGAATGAAAACGGTACATGAAATAACTGATATAAGAAAACAACAAACGAAACGTGAAACTCATTACAGCCTATCTGGTGACTACAACACAGAGACAGGAACAAACACCCACAAAATACAACGCGAACTCAGGCTACCTAAATACGGTTCTCAATCAGAGACAACGACAAGCACCTGACTCTGATTGAGAATCGCCTCAGGCAGCCAAGCCTAACTAGGCACACCCCTAATCAGCCGCAATCCCAAATAATACAAACCCCAATACGAATACAACATATAAACCCATGTCACACCCTGGCCTACCCAAACATATAACAAAAACACAAAATACAATGACCAAGGCGTGACACATTCTTAGACACACACACACACACACACACACACACACACACACACACACACACACACACACACACACACACACACACACACACACACACACACACACACACACACACACACACACACACACACACACACACACACACACACACACACTCTCTCTCTCAGACTAAGATACAGACTGGATAAACAACAGCCCCTTACATTTATGACCACCTACACCCACAGGACCCAGTCAAATTACAACGTACAGCAGGCTGGCAGTCAGAAAACTACAGTGTCTACAGATGTCGGGTCTTAATTTGATCCGTGAGAGGTCGAACTGATGTTTCCAAGTGGCCACACACTCCTCCAAAGTGTACACAGTTCCTAAGAAATGTCCATGCACTTTTTATGTCTCAAAGAAGAAGAGCCTTCAATTATACTGTTAATTAATAATAATTACTGTTGTTGTTTATCCAATCTGGGTCAGATGGGCATCGTCTGAAAGCTCGATCTGTTGCCAAAATGACTAGCTAATTATTCGTTGTTGTTTTTTATTGTTATTAGCACCATCCTCTTTAAAGGACAAAAATAACATGTACATTCTACACACATTCTACACACATTCTACACACATTCTACACACATTCTACACACATTCTACACAGATTCAACACACATTCATCACACATTCTATACACATTCTATACACATTCTATACACATTCTATATACATTCTATACACATTCTATACACATTCTACATACATTCTATACACATTCTACACATATTCTACACACATTCTACACACATTCTACATACATTCTATACACATTCTATACACATTCTACACACATTCTACATACATTCTATACACATTCTATACACATTCTATACACATTCTACACACATTCTACATACATTCTATACACATTCTACACACATTCTACATACATTCTATACACATTCTATACACATTCTACATACATTCTATACACATTCTACACATATTCTACACACATTCTACATACATTCTATACACATTCTATACACATTCTACACACATTCTAGATACATTCTATACACATTCTATACACATTCTATACACATTCTACACACATTCTAGATACATTCTAGATACATTCTATACACATTCTATACACATTCTACACACATTCTATACACATTCTACACACATTCTACATACATTCATCACACATTCTACACACATTCTACACACATTCTACACACATTCTACATACATTCTATACACATTCTACACATATTCTACACACATTCTACATACATTCTATACACATTCTATACACATTCTATACACATTCTATACACATTCTACACACATTCTAGATACATTCTATACACATTCTATACACATTCTATACACATTCTACACACATTCTACATACATTCTATACACATTCATCACACATTCTACACACATTCTACACACATTCTACATACATTCATCACACATTCTACATACATTCTATACACATTCTACACACATTCTACACACATTCTACATACATTCTATACACATTCTACACACATTCTACACACATTCTACATACATTCTATACACATTCTACATACATTCTATACACATTCTACACACATTCTACACACATTCTACATACATTCTATACACATTCTACACACATTCTACATACATTCATCACACATTCTAAATACATTCTATAAACATTTTATACACATTCTATACACATTCTACACACATTCTACACACATTCTACATACATTCTACACACATTCTACACACATTCTACACACATTCTATACACATTCATCACACATTCTACATACATTCTATAGACATTCTATACACATTCATCACACATTCTACATACATTCTATAAACATTTTATACACATTCTATACACATTCTACACACATTCTACACACATTCTACATACATTCTACACACATTCTACACACATTCTACACACATTCTACATACATTCATCACACATTCTACATACATTCTATAAACATTTTATACACATTCTATACACATTCTACACACATTCTACACACATTCTACATACATTCTACACACATTCTACACACATTCATCACACATTCTACACACATTCTACACACATTCTACACACATTCTACACACATTCTACATACATTCATCACACATTCTACATACATTCTACACACATTCTACATACATTCTATACACATTCTATACACATTCTACACACATTCTACACACATTCTATACACATTCATCACACATTCTACACACATTCTACACACATTCTATACACATTCATCACACATTCTACACACATTCTACACACATTCTACACACATTCTACACACATTCTACACACAGTTTATACACATTCTACACACATTCTACACACATTCTACACACATTCTACACACATTCTATACACATTCTATACACATTCTATACACATTCTATACAGATTCTACACACATTCTACACACATTCTACACGCATTCTATACACATTCTATACACATTCTACACACATTCTACACACATTCTATAAACATTCTATTCACATTCTACACACATTCTAAACACATTACATACACATTCTACACACATTCTACACACATTCTATACACATTACATACACATTCTACACACATTCTACACACATTCTACAGACATTCTATACACATTCTACACACATTCTATACACATTCTACACACATTCTATAGACATTCTATAGACATTCTACACACATTCTATACACATTACATACAC
>NC_060183.1:7214063-7229063 GCF_021184085.1 Oncorhynchus gorbuscha
GTTAGGGTTAGGGTCAGGGTCAGGGTTAGGGTTAGGGTTAGGGTTAGGGTCAGGGTCAGGGTTAGGGTTAGGGTTAAGGTTAAAGGTTAAGGTTAGGGTTAAGGTTAAGGTTAGGGTTAGGGTTAGGGGAAGGGTTAGGGGTTAAGGTTAAGGTTAGGGTTAGGGGAAGGGTTAGGGTTAAGGTTAAGGTTAGGTTAGGGTTAGGGGAAGGGTTAGGGTTAGGGTTAAGGTTAGGGTTAGGGGAAGGGTTAGGGTAAAGGTTAAGGTTAGGGTTAGCTAAAAGGGTTAGGGTTAAGGTTAGGGTTAGGGTTAGGGGAAGTTTTAGCTAACATGCTACGTTGTTTCAAAGTAGCTACAAAGTCGTAAGTAGTTGAAAAGTTGCTAATTAGTTAATAATATATAATATATATGATAATATATGCCATTTAGCAGACGCTTTTATCCAAAGCGACTTACAGTCATGTGTGCATACATTCTACGTATGGGTGGTCCCGGGGATCGAACCCACTACCCTGGCATTACAAGCGCCATGCTCTACCAACTGAGCTACAGAAGGACCACAGTTAAAATTCTAAAGTTGTCCATGATGAGTCCTGTGTGGTTCAGTTGGTAGAGCACGGCGCTTGACAACGGCAGGATTGTTGGTTTGATTCCCACGGGGGACCAGTATGGAAATATGCTACAGTATGTTATTAGTAAATGATTATGTATGTAGAATGTGTGTAGAACATGTGTACCTGGGCAAAGCAGGGGTGCATGAACACATATCAGCCCCTACGGAGATAACAGGCTGAATATGTGGTTCTGTTTAACATGAGAGAGACCACGTCTCACACACAGACACACACAGACACAAACACAGAGTCTTGTATTGCTATCCTTGTGGGGACCAAATAATTGATTCCCCTCCAAAATCCTGTTTTCCCTGACCCCTAACCCTAAATCTAATCCTAACATTAACCCTAACCCCTAACCCAAACCCCTAACCCTAAATCTAATCCTAACATTAACCCTTAATCTAACCCTTAATCTAACCATAACCTGAAACTTGACCCGAAGCATAACCTTAACCCCAAACCCCTAACCCTACAATTAACCCTGGGGCGGCAGGGTAGCCTAGTGGTTAGAGCGTTGGACTAGTAACCGGAAGGTTGCAAGTTTGAATCCCCGAGCTGACAAGGTACAAGGTACAAATCTGTCGTTCTGCCCCTGAACAGGCAGTTAACCCACTGTTCCCAGGCCGTCATTGAAAATAAGAATTTGTTCTTAACTAACTTGCCTAGTTAAATAAAATAAAGGTTGCTATCACTGTGATATGTGTTTCTTAATTTCTATTCATCTCAGCCACGTAAGGAAAAAAAACGAAAGTAGTAAGTAGTTAATGATTCTGGGTGTTGACACACTGCTACAGTATGTTAGTAGTTAATGATTCTGTGTGTTGACACACTGCTACAGTATGTTAGTAGTTAATGATTCTGTGTGTTGACACACTGCTACAGTATGTTAGTAGTTAATGATTCTGGGTGTTGACACACTGCTACAGTATGTTAGTAGTTAATGATTCTGGGTGTTGACACACTGCTACAGTATGTTAGTAGTTAATGATTCTGGGTGTTGACACACTGCTACAGTATGTTAGTAGTTAATGATTCTGGGTGTTGACACACTGCTACAGTATGTTATTAGTTAATGATTCTGTGTTGAATGATTCTTAGTAGTTAATGATTCTGTGTGTTGACACACTGCTACAGTATGTTAGTAGTTAATGATTCTGGGTTCTGTGTGTTGACACACTGCTACAGTATGTTAGTAGTTAATGATTCTGTGTGTTGACACACTGCTACAGTATGTTAGTAGTTAATGATTCTGGGTTCTGTGTGTTGACACACTGCTACAGTATGTTAGTAGTTAATGATTCTGGGTTCTGTGTGTTGACACACTGCTACAGTATGTTAGTAGTAAATGATTCTGGGTTCTGTGTGTTGACACACTGCTACAGTATGTTAGTAGTAAATGATTCTGTGTGTTGACACACTGCTACAGTATGTTATTAGTTAATGATTCTGGGTTCTGTGTGTTAACACACTGCTACAGTATGTTAGTAGTTAATGATTCTGGGTTCTGTGTGTTGACACACTGCTACAGTATGTTAGTAGTTAATGATTCTGGGTTCTGTGTGTTAACACACTGCTACAGTATGTTAGTAGTTAATGATTCTGGGTGTTGACACACTGCTACAGTATGTTAGTAGTTAATGATTCTGGGTTCTGTGTGTTGACACACTGCTACAGTATGTTAGTAGTTAATGATTCTGGGTGCTGTGTGTTGACACACTGCTACAGTATGTTAGTAGTTAATGATTCTGGGTTCTGTGTGTTGACACACTGCTACAGTATGTTAGTAGTTAATGATTCTGGGTTCTGTGTGTTGACACACTGCTACAGTATGTTAGTAGTTAATGATTCTGGGTTCTGTGTGTTGACACACTGCTACAGTATGTTAGTAGTTAATGATTCTGGGTGCTGTGTGTTGACACACTGCTACAGTATGTTAGTAGTTAATGATTCTGGGTGCTGTGTGTTGACACACTGCTACAGTATGTTAGTAGTTAATGATTCTGGGTGCTGTGTGTTGACACACTGCTACAGTATGTTAGTAGTTAATGATTCTGGGTGCTGTGTGTTGACACACTGCTACAGTATGTTAGTAGTTAATGATTCTGGGTTCTGTGTGTTGACACACTGCTACAGTATGTTAGTAGTTAATGATTCTGGGTTCTGTGTGTTAACACACTGCTACAGTATGTTAGTAGTTAATGATTCTGGGTGTTGACACACTGCTACAGTATGTTAGTAGTTAATGATTCTGGGTTCTGTGTGTTGACACACTGCTACAGTATGTTAGTAGTAAATGATTCTGGGTTCTGTGTGTTGACACACTGCTACAGTATGTTAGTAGTAAATGATTCTGGGTGTTGACACACTGCTACAGTATGTTAGTAGTTCATGATTCTGGGTGTTGACACACTGCTACAGTATGTTAGTAGTTAATGATTCTGGGTGTTGACACACTGCTACAGTATGTTAGTAGTAAATTATTCTGGGTTCTGTGTGTTGACACACTGCTACAGTATGTTAGTAGTAAATGATTCTGGGTTCTGTGTGTTGACACACTGCTACAGTATGTTAGTAGTTAATGATTCTGGGTTCTGTGTGTTGACACACTGCTACAGTATGTTAGTAGTAAATGATTCTGGGTGCTGTGTTGACACACTGCTACAGTATGTTAGTAGTTAATGATTCTGGGTGCTGTGTGTTGACACACTGCTACAGTAGGTTAGTAGTTAATGATTCTGGGTTCTGTGTGTTGACACACTGCTACAGTATGTTAGTAGTTAATGATTCTGGGTTCTGTGTGTTAACACACTGCTACAGTATGTTAGTAGTTAATGATTCTGGGTGTTGACACACTGCTACAGTATGTTAGTAGTTAATGATTCTGGGTTCTGTGTGTTGACACACTGCTACAGTATGTTAGTAGTTAATGATTCTGGGTGCTGTGTGTTGACACACTGCTACAGTATGTTAGTAGTTAATGATTCTGGGTTCTGTGTGTTGACACACTGCTACAGTATGTTAGTAGTTAATGATTCTGGGTTCTGTGTGTTGACACACTGCTACAGTATGTTAGTAGTTAATGATTCTGGGTTCTGTGTGTTGACACACTGCTACAGTATGTTAGTAGTTAATGATTCTGGGTGTTGACACACTGCTACAGTATGTTAGTAGTTAATGATTCTGGGTTCTGTGTGTTGACACACTGCTACAGTATGTTAGTAGTTAATGATTCTGGGTGCTGTGTGTTGACACATTGCTACAGTATGTTAGTAGTTAATGATTCTGGGTTCTGTGTGTTGACACACTGCTACAGTATGTTAGTAGTAAATGATTCTGGGTTCTGTGTGTTGACACACTGCTACAGTATGTTAGTAGTTAATGATTCTGGGTTCTGTGTGTTGACACACTGCTACAGTATGTTAGTAGTAAATGATTCTGGGTGCTGTGTTGACACACTGCTACAGTATGTTAGTAGTTAATGATTCTGGGTGCTGTGTGTTGACACACTGCTACAGTAGGTTAGTAGTTAATGATTCTGGGTTCTGTGTGTTGACACACTGCTACAGTATGTTAGTAGTTAATGATTCTGGGTTCTGTGTGTTAACACACTGCTACAGTATGTTAGTAGTTAATGATTCTGGGTGTTGACACACTGCTACAGTATGTTAGTAGTTAATGATTCTGGGTTCTGTGTGTTGACACACTGCTACAGTATGTTAGTAGTTAATGATTCTGGGTGCTGTGTGTTGACACACTGCTACAGTATGTTAGTAGTTAATGATTCTGGGTTCTGTGTGTTGACACACTGCTACAGTATGTTAGTAGTTAATGATTCTGGGTTCTGTGTGTTGACACACTGCTACAGTATGTTAGTAGTTAATGATTCTGGGTTCTGTGTGTTGACACACTGCTACAGTATGTTAGTAGTTAATGATTCTGGGTGTTGACACACTGCTACAGTATGTTAGTAGTTAATGATTCTGGGTTCTGTGTGTTGACACACTGCTACAGTATGTTAGTAGTTAATGATTCTGGGTGCTGTGTGTTGACACACTGCTACAGTATGTTAGTAGTTAATGATTCTGGGTTCTGTGTGTTGACACACTGCTACAGTATGTTAGTAGTTAATGATTCTGGGTTCTGTGTGTTAACACACTGCTACAGTATGTTAGTAGTTAATGATTCTGGGTTCTGTGTGTTGACACACTGCTACAGTATGTTAGTAGTTAATGATTCTGGGTTCTGTGTGTTGACACACTGCTACAGTATGTTAGTAGTTAATGATTCTGGGTTCTGTGTGTTGACACACTGCTACAGTATGTTAGTAGTTAATGATTCTGGGTTCTGTGTGTTGACACACTGCTACAGTATGTTAGTAGTAAATGATTCTGGGTGCTGTGTTGACACACTGCTACAGTATGTTAGTAGTTAATGATTCTGGGTTCTGTGTGTTGACACACTGCTACAGTATGTTAGTAGTTAATGATTCTGGGTTCTGTGTGTTAACACACTGCTACAGTATGTTAGTAGTTAATGATTCTGGGTTCTGTGTAGACACACTGCTACAGTATGTTATTAGTTAATGATTCTGGGTTCTGTGTGTTGACACACTGCTACAGTATGTTAGTAGTAAATGATTCTGGGTTCTGTGTGTTGACACACTGCTACAGTATGTTAGTAGTAAATGATTCTGTGTGTTGACACACTGCTACAGTATGTTATTAGTTAATGATTCTGGGTTCTGTGTGTTAACACACTGCTACAGTATGTTAGTAGTTAATGATTCTGGGTTCTGTGTGTTGACACACTGCTACAGTATGTTAGTAGTTAATGATTCTGGGTTCTGTGTGTTAACACACTGCTACAGTATGTTAGTAGTTAATGATTCTGGGTGTTGACACACTGCTACAGTATGTTAGTAGTTAATGATTCTGGGTTCTGTGTGTTGACACACTGCTACAGTATGTTAGTAGTTAATGATTCTGGGTGCTGTGTGTTGACACACTGCTACAGTATGTTAGTAGTTAATGATTCTGGGTTCTGTGTGTTGACACACTGCTACAGTATGTTAGTAGTTAATGATTCTGGGTTCTGTGTGTTGACACACTGCTACAGTATGTTAGTAGTTAATGATTCTGGGTTCTGTGTGTTGACACACTGCTACAGTATGTTAGTAGTTAATGATTCTGGGTGCTGTGTGTTGACACACTGCTACAGTATGTTAGTAGTTAATGATTCTGGGTGCTGTGTGTTGACACACTGCTACAGTATGTTAGTAGTTAATGATTCTGGGTGCTGTGTGTTGACACACTGCTACAGTATGTTAGTAGTTAATGATTCTGGGTGCTGTGTGTTGACACACTGCTACAGTATGTTAGTAGTTAATGATTCTGGGTTCTGTGTGTTGACACACTGCTACAGTATGTTAGTAGTTAATGATTCTGGGTTCTGTGTGTTAACACACTGCTACAGTATGTTAGTAGTTAATGATTCTGGGTGTTGACACACTGCTACAGTATGTTAGTAGTTAATGATTCTGGGTTCTGTGTGTTGACACACTGCTACAGTATGTTAGTAGTAAATGATTCTGGGTTCTGTGTGTTGACACACTGCTACAGTATGTTAGTAGTAAATGATTCTGGGTGTTGACACACTGCTACAGTATGTTAGTAGTTCATGATTCTGGGTGTTGACACACTGCTACAGTATGTTAGTAGTTAATGATTCTGGGTGTTGACACACTGCTACAGTATGTTAGTAGTAAATTATTCTGGGTTCTGTGTGTTGACACACTGCTACAGTATGTTAGTAGTAAATGATTCTGGGTTCTGTGTGTTGACACACTGCTACAGTATGTTAGTAGTTAATGATTCTGGGTTCTGTGTGTTGACACACTGCTACAGTATGTTAGTAGTAAATGATTCTGGGTGCTGTGTTGACACACTGCTACAGTATGTTAGTAGTTAATGATTCTGGGTGCTGTGTGTTGACACACTGCTACAGTAGGTTAGTAGTTAATGATTCTGGGTTCTGTGTGTTGACACACTGCTACAGTATGTTAGTAGTTAATGATTCTGGGTTCTGTGTGTTAACACACTGCTACAGTATGTTAGTAGTTAATGATTCTGGGTGTTGACACACTGCTACAGTATGTTAGTAGTTAATGATTCTGGGTTCTGTGTGTTGACACACTGCTACAGTATGTTAGTAGTTAATGATTCTGGGTGCTGTGTGTTGACACACTGCTACAGTATGTTAGTAGTTAATGATTCTGGGTTCTGTGTGTTGACACACTGCTACAGTATGTTAGTAGTTAATGATTCTGGGTTCTGTGTGTTGACACACTGCTACAGTATGTTAGTAGTTAATGATTCTGGGTTCTGTGTGTTGACACACTGCTACAGTATGTTAGTAGTTAATGATTCTGGGTGTTGACACACTGCTACAGTATGTTAGTAGTTAATGATTCTGGGTTCTGTGTGTTGACACACTGCTACAGTATGTTAGTAGTTAATGATTCTGGGTGCTGTGTGTTGACACATTGCTACAGTATGTTAGTAGTTAATGATTCTGGGTTCTGTGTGTTGACACACTGCTACAGTATGTTAGTAGTAAATGATTCTGGGTTCTGTGTGTTGACACACTGCTACAGTATGTTAGTAGTTAATGATTCTGGGTTCTGTGTGTTGACACACTGCTACAGTATGTTAGTAGTAAATGATTCTGGGTGCTGTGTTGACACACTGCTACAGTATGTTAGTAGTTAATGATTCTGGGTGCTGTGTGTTGACACACTGCTACAGTAGGTTAGTAGTTAATGATTCTGGGTTCTGTGTGTTGACACACTGCTACAGTATGTTAGTAGTTAATGATTCTGGGTTCTGTGTGTTAACACACTGCTACAGTATGTTAGTAGTTAATGATTCTGGGTGTTGACACACTGCTACAGTATGTTAGTAGTTAATGATTCTGGGTTCTGTGTGTTGACACACTGCTACAGTATGTTAGTAGTTAATGATTCTGGGTGCTGTGTGTTGACACACTGCTACAGTATGTTAGTAGTTAATGATTCTGGGTTCTGTGTGTTGACACACTGCTACAGTATGTTAGTAGTTAATGATTCTGGGTTCTGTGTGTTGACACACTGCTACAGTATGTTAGTAGTTAATGATTCTGGGTTCTGTGTGTTGACACACTGCTACAGTATGTTAGTAGTTAATGATTCTGGGTGTTGACACACTGCTACAGTATGTTAGTAGTTAATGATTCTGGGTTCTGTGTGTTGACACACTGCTACAGTATGTTAGTAGTTAATGATTCTGGGTGCTGTGTGTTGACACACTGCTACAGTATGTTAGTAGTTAATGATTCTGGGTTCTGTGTGTTGACACACTGCTACAGTATGTTAGTAGTTAATGATTCTGGGTTCTGTGTGTTAACACACTGCTACAGTATGTTAGTAGTTAATGATTCTGGGTTCTGTGTGTTGACACACTGCTACAGTATGTTAGTAGTTAATGATTCTGGGTTCTGTGTGTTGACACACTGCTACAGTATGTTAGTAGTTAATGATTCTGGGTTCTGTGTGTTGACACACTGCTACAGTATGTTAGTAGTTAATGATTCTGGGTTCTGTGTGTTGACACACTGCTACAGTATGTTAGTAGTAAATGATTCTGGGTGCTGTGTTGACACACTGCTACAGTATGTTAGTAGTTAATGATTCTGGGTTCTGTGTGTTGACACACTGCTACAGTATGTTAGTAGTTAATGATTCTGGGTTCTGTGTGTTAACACACTGCTACAGTATGTTAGTAGTTAATGATTCTGGGTTCTGTGTAGACACACTG
Source organism: Oncorhynchus gorbuscha (assembly GCF_021184085.1). NCBI lineage: Eukaryota > Metazoa > Chordata > Actinopteri > Salmoniformes > Salmonidae > Oncorhynchus > Oncorhynchus gorbuscha. The sequence goes on from NC_060183.1 coordinate 7,222,531, forward strand.
CTACAGTATGTTATTAGTTAATGATTCTGGGTTCTGTGTGTTGACACACTGCTACAGTATGTTAGTAGTTAATGATTCTGGGTTCTGTGTGTTGACACACTGCTACAGTATGTTAGTAGTTAATGATTCTGGGTTCTGTGTGTTGACACACTGCTACAGTATGTTAGTAGTTAATGATTCTGGGTTCTGTGTGTTGACACACTGCTACAGTATGTTAGTAGTTAATGATTCTGGGTTCTGTGTGTAGACACACTGCTACAGTATGTTAGTAGTTAATGATTCTGGGTTCTGTGTGTCAACACACTGCTACAGTATGTTAGTAGTTAATGATTCTGGGTTCTGTGTGTTGACACACTGCTACAGTATGTTAGTAGTAAATGATTCTGGGTTCTGTGTGTCAACACACAGAATCATTAACTACTAACATACTGTAGCAGTGTGTCAACACCCAGAATCATTAACTACTAACATACTGTAGCAGTGTGTCAACACACAGAATCATTAACTACTAACATACTGTAGCAGTGTGTCAACACACAGAATCATTAACTACTTACTACTTTCGTTTTTTTTTCCTTACGTGGCTGAGATGAATAGAAATTAAGAAACACATATCACAGTGATAGCAACCTTTATTTTATTTAACCAGGCAAGTCAGTTAAGAACAAATTCTTATTTTCAATGACTGCCTGGGAACAGTGGGTTAACTGCCTGTTCAGGGGCAGAACGACAGATTTGTACCTTGTCAGCTCTGGGATTCAAACTTGCAACCTTCCGGTTACTAGTCCAACCCTCTAACCACTAGGCTACCCTGCCGCCCCAGGGTTAAGTGTAGGGTTAGGGGTTTGGGGTTAAGGTTATGCTTAAAGTCAAGTTTCAGGTTATGGTTAGATTAAGGGTTAATGTTAGGATTAGATTTAGGGTTAGGGGTCAGGGAAAACAGGATTTTGGAGGGGAATCAATTATTTGGTCCCCACAAGGAAGCAATACAAGACTCTGTGTTTGTGTCTGTGTGAGACGTGGTCTCTCTCATGTTAAACAGAACCACATATTCAGCCTGTTATCTCCGTAGGGGCTGATATGTGTTCATGCACCCCTGCTTTGCCCAGTTATTAGTCTGTGGTCCAAACGGCACCCTATTCCCTATAGGGACCCTGGTCAAAAGTAGTGCACTACGTAGGGAATAGGGTGCAGTTTAGGACGAGCCAACGAGGGGCTTAGTCTGCTCAAATGATTACTCACATCTTCACACCGCAGATATACGTTTACAAAATTACATTTCTCATATGGCTTCGAGGCGTAATGTACATTTCAAACTTAACATTTCCATCAGACGATACGATGAGCAATAAACTACTGACATTTTGCTGTAGATTAGTGGATCTCATTTGGAACTCGTGAAGCTGAAGCTCTGAAAGGCTCAGTCCTTAATTCAACAATCAATTGGTGTACGTCATTCATTTAAATGATAGGAAAATGTCGGTAAATATCACTGTTTGGACTACGCTACGCTGTCGAGGTCCGATGTCATTATGGTCTCTTTAGAATCCAGCAATAATCATTTTTGTTTCTGCAGATTAGCGAATGTAATTGGGAAGTGGGGGGTACATCAAACACTATATGATGTTGGGGTCTAGTGGGTTCTCAATTTAGATGGAAATTAACCATCAGGTTGTTATGTAGGACGACAGCACAGGCAGGTGGTCGTCTCAGTCCTCTTATCATTCATTATGCTAAACATAAAGTGTTTAAATTAAGATTTTGGGAATCACTCCCTTCCTCCCTCCCTCCCTCCCTCCATTCCTTTCTCCTTCCTTCCTTCCTTCCTTCCTTCCTCCCTCCTCCCTCCCCCTCCCTCCCCTCCTCCCTCTCTTCCTCCCTACCTACCTCCCTCCCCTCCTCCCCTCCCTCCCTCCCTCCCTCCCCCTTCCCCCTCCCTCCCTACCTCCCCTCCTCCCTCCCTCCTCCCTACCTCCCTCTCTTCCTCCCTCCCTCCCTCCCCCTCCCTCCCCTCCTCCCTCCCTCCCTCCCCTCCCTCCCCTCCTCCCTCCCTCCCTCCCCCTCCCTCCCCTCCTCCCTCTCTTCCTCCCTACCTCCCTCCCTCCTCCCTCCCTCCCCCCTCACCCTCCTTTACCTCCCTCCCCCTCCCCCTCCTCCCTAACCCCCCCTCCTCCCTACCTCCCTCTCTTCCTCCCTCCCTCCCTCCCCCTCCCTCCCCTCCTCCCTCCCTCCTCCCTACCTCCCTCCCTCCTCCCTACCTCCCTCTCTTCCTCCCTAACTCCCTTCCTCCCTGTCTCCACCTCCCTCCCCTCCTCCCTCCCTCCCTCCCTCCCTACCCCCCCCCCCCCTCCTCCCTCCCTCCCTCCCTCCCTCCCCTTCCCCCTCCTCCCTACCTCCCCTCCTCCCTCCCTCCTCCCTACCTCCCTCTCTTCCTCCCTCCCTCCCTCCCCCTCCCTCCCCTCCTCCCTCCCTCCCTCCCCCTCCCTCCCCTCCTCCCTCCCCTCCTCCCTCTCTTCCTCCCTACCTCCCTCCCCTCCTCCCTCCCTCCCCCCTCACCCTCCTTTACCTCCCTCCCCCCCCCCCCTCCTCCCTAACCCCCCCCCCCCTCCTCCCTACCTCCCTCTCTTCCTCCCTCCCTCCCTCCCCCTCCCTCCCCTCCTCCCTCCCTCCTCCCTACCTCCCTCCCTCCTCCCTACCTCCCTCTCTTCCTCCCTAACTCCCTTCCTCCCTGTCTCCACCTCCCTCCCCTCCTCCCTCCCTCCCTCCCTCCCTACCCCCCCTCCCTCCCCTCCTCCCTCCCTCCCTCCTCCCTACCTCCCTCTCTTCCTCCCTAACTCCCCTCCTCCCTGTCTCCACCTCCCTCTCCTCCTCCCTCCCCTCCTCCCTCCCTCCTCCCTACCTCCCTCCCTTCCTCCCTACCTCCCCTCCTCCCTGCCTCCCCCTCCCTCCCTCCCCTCCTCCCCCCTCCTCCCTACCTCCCTCTTCCTCCCTAACTCCCTTCCTCCCTGTCTCCACCTCCCTCTTCACCCCCAGTTGCCAGCTAGGTTTCTGTTTTCAGTTCATCGTTGCGGTTCAGTTGTTGGACAAGTTTTACAACAGCTTGAGGACAGATCAGTTCATGTTCCTCTATTGTTCTGTCACCCTTCCTTTTAGGAGCTGTTCTCTGCCCAGAAGCACAGAGGGACAGAGGGACAGAGAGAGAGACAGAGACAGAGACAGAGACAGAGACAGAGACCGAGAGAGAGAGAGAGACAGAGAGACAGACAGACAGAGAGACAGAGAGAGACAGACAGAAACAGACAGACAGACAGACAGACAGACAGACAGACAGACAGACAGACAGACAGACAGACAGACAGACAGACAGACAGACAGACAGACAGACAGACAGACAGACAGACAGACAGACAGACAGACAGACAGACAGACAGACAGTTAGTTAGGGGGCACAAACACAGTACAGACTCAGTGAGCATGGCCAGGCTATTTTCCCCAACACACATCGTTTTGAAACGTTTTTGATTGGTTATTATCTATTTCACTTACTTAGGCAGCGTAAACATATTATTTCCTTTTCCCAATAAAGCCCATTGAATTGAGAGGAACAGAGAGACAACGAGAGAGAGACAAAGAGAGAGAGAGAGAGAGAGAGAGAGAGAGAGAGAGAGAGAGAGAGAGAGAGAGAGAGAGAGAGAGAGAGAGAGAGAGAGAGAGAGAGAGAGAGGGGGGGATTGAGAGAAAGAGAGCAAGAGAGAGAGAATCAGAGAGAGAGGGAGAGAGAGGGATTGAGAGAAAGAGAGCAAGAGAGAGAGAAACAGAGAGAGACAGAGAGAAAAATAAGGAGAGAGAGGGATTGAGAGAAAGAGAGCAAGAGAGAGAGAGAGAGAGAGAGACAGAGAGAGACAGAGAGAAAGAGAAGGAGAGAGAGATAGCATTTCTAGGGCAACAATCAGTATAATTGTCCTGGTACCGTCTGACACTAGCAATCTGCTGAAAGCCCCGCAGGCCCAGAGGCCCAGGTGTAGCTAAGGATTACACTGCTGGAGGACAGGTGACACACACACAAACCTGGACGCACGCAGGCACGCAAAACACACACACAAACACAGTGTATGGTGACTCATGCAGAGAAAAGACTCAACAAGAATGGTCAACAAGATAGCACAGTCTGACTTCCTGTCCCGACGTCCTCGGACAAAACGTCTATTTTTGATGAGTAAAACATAGAACCAACTCGACGGTTAAGCATTCAGCAAATAATTCCGACTGGGTTCATTTAAAAAGGGGAAGGTTTGGGATGGAGGAGGCTGATAAACAGCTTCCATCTCCAGGCCATCAGACTGTTAAACAGTCATCACTTGCCGGCCTCCGCTCAGTCCTGAACCTTAGAAACCGTTACTAGGCAGACTCCGCCCAGCCCTGAACCTTAGAAACCGTTACTAGGCAGACTCCGCCCAGCCCTGAACCTTAGAAACCGTTACTAGGCAGCCTCCGCCCAGCCCTGAACCTTAGAAACCGTTACTAGCCGGCCTCCGCCCAGCCCTGAACCTTAGAAACCGTTACTAGCCGGCCTCCGCCCAGCCCTGAACCTTAGAAACCGTTACTAGGCAGCCTCCGCCCAGCCCTGAACCTTAGAAACCGTTACTAGCCAGCTACCACCTGGTACTCTACCCTGCACCTCATGATGCCATTTATTTTGTGATGTGCACCAGTTCCTCCTGCAGTAAAGCACCCCCACAACATGATGCTGCCACTCCCATGCTTCACGGTTGGGATGGTGTTCTTCGGCTTGCAAGCCTCCCCCTTTTTCCTCCAAACATAACGATGGTCATTATGGCCATACAGTTCTATTTTTGCTTCATCAGACCAGAGGACATTTCTCCAAATAGTACATTCTTTGTCCCCATGTGCAGTTGCAAACCGTAGTCTGGCTCTTTTATTGCGATTTTGGAGCAGTGGCTTCTTCCTTGCAGAACGGCCTTTCAGGTTATGTCGATATAAGACTTGTTTTACTGTGGATATACATACTTTTGTACCTGTTTTCTCCAGCATCTTCACGAGGTCCTTTGCTGTTCTGGGATTGATTTGCACTTTTCGCAACAAAGTACGTTCATTTCTAGGAGACAGAACGTGTTTCCTTCCTGAGCGGTATGACGGCTGTGTGGTCCCATGGTGTTTATACTTGCGTACTATTGTTTGAACAGATGAACATGGTACCTTCAGGCGTTTGGAAATTGCTCTCAAGGATGAACCAGACTTGGAGGTCTACAATGATTTTTTGGCAGATTTCTTTTGATTTTCCCATGATGTCAAGCAAAGAGGCACTGAGTTTGAAGGTAGGCCTTGAAATACATGCACAGGTAAATTATGTCTCCTCAAATGATGTCAATTAGCCTTTAGAAGAAGCTTCTAAACCCATGACATAATTTTATGGAATTTTCCAAGCTGTTTAAAGGCACAGTCAACTTAGTGTATGTAAACTTCTGACCCCCGGAATTGTGATACAGTGAAATAATCTGTCTAAACAATTGTTGGAAAAATGACTAGATGTCCTAACCGACCTCCCAAAACTATAGTTTGTGAACAAGACATTTGTGGAGTGGTTGAAAACGAGTTTTAATGACAACCAAAGTGTGTGTCAACTTCCGACTAGCTAACAACAACAAAAAACGTATTCAAGCACCAATCTCCTACCATGCATCTATCTCAGTATAACACTATCCCATAATGCATCTATCTCAGTATAACACTATCCCATAATGCAACTATCTCAGTATAACACTATCCCATCATGCATCTATCTCAGTATAATACTATCCCATAATGCATCTATCTCAGTATAACACTATCCCATAATGCATCTATCTCAGTATAATACTATCCCATCATGCATCTATCTCAGTATAACACTATCCCATAATGCATCTATCTCAGTATAATACTATCCCATAATGCATCTATCTCAGTATAACACTATCCCATCATGCATCTATCTCAGTATAATACTATCCCATCATGCATCTATCTCAGTATAACACTATCCCATAATGCATCTATCTCAGTATAATACTATCCCATAATGCATCTATCTCAGTATAACACTATCCCATCATGCATCTATCTCAGTATAACACTATCCCATCATGCATCTATCTCAGTATAACACTATCCCATCATGCATCTATCTCAGTATAACACTATCCCATCATGCATCTATCTCAGTATAATACTATCCCATCATGCATCTATCTCAGTATAACACTATCCCATCAACGAGAGAGAGAGAGAGAGAGAGGGAGACAGAGAGAGACAGAGAGAGACAGAGAGAGACAGAGAGAGACAGAGAGAGAGAGAGAGAGAGAGGGTTGGAGAGAGAGAGATAGAGAGAGAGGGGTTGGAGAGAGACAGAGAGAGAGACAGAGAGAGAGACAGAGAGAGAGAGAGAGAGAGAGAGACAGAGACAGAGAGAGAGAGGAGAGACAGAGAGAGAGAGAGAGAGAGAGAGAGAGAGAGATAGAGAGAGAGGGGTTGGA